>NW_017536686.1:240622-248714 GCF_001853355.1 Bactrocera latifrons | reverse complement strand
ATAAAGCATACGAAGTAATAAAGAGTTTTAAGAAATTTTAAAAATAAATCGAGTATTTATTTCGAAATATAAAAATAAAATAAAAAATTTATTAACTTCAGATTAAAAAGATTTTAGTATGAAAAAGTTAGTATTGCCCAGCTGGTAAAGTCTACTAGAGTTCACTATTTGCATCTAAAAAACAATATATTGATCAAAACTGGCATACTAGATCAACTTTTTTCGATAAAAGTGCATAACTCAAAATAGCATATCTTGAAAAATTTGGTTTATTTTCAATACATTGAACACAACCTGTGTTAAATAACACTTTTACGTCCTTTTACTCAAAATTTTTCAGAAAAAGAGCGTAACTCAAAGTTTAATTTTATAAAAAAATATATATATTTTCAACATATTAAGTAAAAAGCATTTAAAAACACTTTTACGACATTATGTTATTAATTTGTGAAAAAATGCATGAGTAAAAATTAAATTTAATTTTAATCCAATTAAAAAAATAAAAATTGCATAACTCAAAATTTTTTTGGTTCAATTTCTGATAGGCACATTTTATGATTACAAATCGCAAAACGTAGGCAAGAGTTGATTTTTGCTACACTTAAAAAGCCATGCATATAAGCATATGTATGTTTATTTATATATTTTAAATATATAGTTTTTTTTCTAATTTTTATTCACACTCATTTTGTTAATTTATGTAAATGAAGTCAAAGGAAGTGTGCGTTTATTTCATGCAAATGCTCGTAATTGGCCGTGCCATGTAGATAAAGTAGAATATGCCAAGCAAAACAAAAAGCGCAAAAAAGTTAATTCACTAATCAAGCCGGTGATGGCGCTGTGGTTCTCGCTATACTTGTTGTTGTTGCCATTGTGCTTGTTGTTACGGTTAGTATTGTCAGCGCTCGCGTTGGGAGGTGTGATTAAGTCCAAAAAGAACAATACACAATGGGTAGGCATGGCTTTTTGTTAAGATACAGGTAATACATGGATGCATGTGTTTGTGTGTGCATGTATATATATATGAGTTCATATGTGTATATTTGCTTTAGTGCCAAGTTCAATGACTTTCGGTCGACTATTGTGTTTCATATTATTGCGCGGGCTTTATTGTCAAAGCACATTTGTGTCTTCTGTTTAATGCTGGTGACACTTTGTTGTTGTTTTTTTTTTCACCCAACTCATTTTTGGTTCCTGCTGTTAGCTTGTATGTGCAGTATGTGAAGTAAACGTATATACTAATTATAAACTTTTTTGCTTATTTTGAAGCACACATTTAACTTCAGGGTGTTGCAGCTCGTTAAAAGTGTCAATTGATACAGAGCTGGTACCATAAATTGTATTTTATTTAAGAAAAATTTGTTTAAAAGTTTACATATTTTTTTTTTTAATTTGACAATTTATGAAGATGTGTATAAGAGACAGATATAAAGTTCTGACGAAATTTTTACTGAACTACCTTTTGTTAGAAAAATTTTATAAAATCAATTAATTTCCTCTAAAAATTTACCTGCAAGCATCCGCTCTACCTCACTTTCCACCAGCAAACAGCTTAAAACCGCATGAGCCCATCGTACAAAGCATGCAAAAGCAACAACAAATCCCAAAAATAAATTAGCAAAAAACACATGAAATTGTAATTTAATATCAACAAGAAGTGTTAAGTGTTGTACAACAGCGTTTGCGTTGTCATACGTCAGCGCCGCAACAATGTGGGAAATATACATATGTATGTGTATATATGTATCTAAATAATTATTTCTTTAACGCTTTTTTGAAAATAAAAGTGACTTTTTGTCGTAATTTATAAACTGCTCTCAGCTTAGCTATTAAATTATTAACTTTAAGAGCTTAATAGTTCACAAAATGTGCTTGACTAGCCGTATTATGTAACATGACAAGCTGAAAGTGGCGACTAAGTGGGCAGAGATCCTACAGCATCTGATTTGTTGAAGGTATTGTGATGTCTTGTTTTTTTTTTTTTTTTTTTTTTTTTTTTTTTTTTTTTTTTTTTTTTTTTTTTTTTTTTTTTTTTTTTTTTTTTTTTTGTAATATCTGGAAGTATTTTGATATTAATTTTAAAGAATGGTAGAAGTATAGCTGTTTCTGAGCAAAACAAAAGACTTAAGCCACAGAACCAGAAGTTGATACGCATGTAAGTGCTTTTCAAAGCACCTGAAACGTAAACAAATTAATCAGCACATTAAAGTAACATTACAGTAATTAACAAAAGCGTTTATTTATATTCAATTAAAAAAACAAAAATATTGTTTTGAATGGCTAATATTAAGATGTGTTCTCATTAAATGGGTGTGGACCATTTTTTCCACTTAGAAATATTTTTAATTAGAAAAAAATTTTAATTAATTAATTTTAAGTCATTTACTTACCAATTAATTTTAATATTTTTTTAATGTATTAATTTTTCGTATCGCTTAACTCGACTTAGCCTCTTTAAGCTTTTCCCTTTAGGCTTTGCGTTTCGCTCCCTTCTTTTGCTATTGTCGACAGCTCAATTGTAACGCTCAAGTGAGTGATTGCTACAGCAATTATACAGACACAATATATATCTATTGTTGTGTCATTCATTGGTGTGTTACTTCATTAGAAGGTGTTAACATTTTTTCCTATAATTTATTTTGTTTATCGCAAATTAGTAATTTATTATGTAGTTTTTTCGAAAACTATACAAAATGAAAAAAGTGTAAATGGATGGAGGAAATTGGCTACTATAAAATGATTAATCAAGCATTAGAAAATTACAAAGCATTGAAAAAAATGATATGGCAACCACGCCGTTGAAATTTTATGGCCTTTTAATTAAAGAAATATATTTATGCCCTTGAGAAGCGAGTAATAAATTCTAAAGCTAATTTGAAGGCTTACATATTACGTAATTCACAATTTCGACAGCATATTTCCTGAGAAAATTTTTTTTTTTTCTTAATACTAGCTTAAATATCAAAGGTTTGTTGTTAAATAATAGCCTATTCATCAGCTTTTTTAAATACAGTGGCCTCTACATAGCGTTATATTAACGATAACAGCATCTCTATTAAGTTCTTACAGCGCTGTTAAATGAACACTATAAGCTGATAATACGCTGTTATGACTCTGTTAGGAATATTTCGACTGTTTATACTATATTATTAAAAAAATTTTTTTTCACTATAAAAAACTAAAATAACTTGTTTTCAGTAATCAATTAGCTGCTACCAAGCAGATTGACTTGAGCTTGACTCACTGAGCTGCTGCTAAAAACATTATTTTTAAAACAATTAGCAAACATTTTAAGCAAATTCAAATAATTAGTCATCAATGACCCATTTTTATTTTTATACTAGCAAAATAGAAATAATAAACGGAAGATTCTTTCATTTCTACAAATTTGTTGTGCAATTTTGTACTTGCTTTGGTTTTTGTTAGATTTGTTTATAACTTTTCTTTACATACAATATCTAAATGAGCGTGCACATTGTTGTTTTACGTGCAAAAATGGTGATTACCACACAAACCAGTTTGGCGGCGCCAACAAAAAATGCTTAATATATATGTTTTTGTATATTTTTTTTGCTTCTACATTCTGTTTTTTTGTTTTTTTTTTTTGTTTTGGCCTGTCGTTTTATATCTCATTATGTGCATGTGTGTATAACCAAATCTTCTACATTTCACTAGAAAACTGTGTTATTGCGCTAAGCTCAATAATAACAACAAGTCATTAAAAGGCGTAGGCAAAGGAAAATAACAACAACAAAAAAAATTTACAAGAAAGGTGAAAGATAGTTGAATTAAAACACACATTTTAATCAAAATATTTTAAAAAATTTAAAGCAATTCAAAACAAATAAGAAAATATTTAAAAAAATTCAGNGATATGAAAAATTTTGACATAAAACCATCTTAATTAATTTCTAAATAGTTTTTTTCAATGCTTTAACTTATCAAGTTTCCTTTGTCATTTTTATGACGCATTTGACAACTTTTGACATACTTTTTGATATCTTAAAATTATTTTGCAGAAAATTTTCAACAAAAAATCGCCTTTGCCATTTTTATGAAATATATGAGAAATTTAGACATAACTGTTGGTAATCAAATTTATTAATTTTCACAAAAATTTTATGAAAACGGTCATAATTATCCAATTTTTCATCAAAAAGCCAATTCAACAAGCTTCTCCCTCACTGAAATCTCTTGCTTTGAAAAAAAATAAGAAATTCAAGTCATTCACTTGAGCCAGATGCCAGTGGATTTAATCACTTAAAAAATTCTAATTAAAAAAGTACATATTTCTTCCAGCAGAAAACAATTTCCAAACGCTTAGAAACTAATTTCCTGGCTTTTGTAGCCATTAGCGCAACACTAGCCACATCCAGCAAACAATTTCTCAGCATGAAAGTCAAGCCTTTGCCACAAAGCAGATTATCTACAAATTATTTCACATATCAAGCTACTAATGCTGTCATTTATACCATTTTCCATGCACACATATATATATATATACATATATTGTGGTAATCAAAAAATTCCTGCCGCCTGCAGCCTCTCAAGCGCGTTGGTAAGGGAAAATTACGAAAGACTTAAGCAACAAACTCGTTCTTGGCGCATATGACACTCGCTGTATTTTCTTGCACTTTTGTACTTTTCAAACCGATTGTGCGCTTATTGCAATTATCCAAACGTAAATTGCACATTTTAGCAACTAATAAGTGAGCGTATTGCGCTTACAACAACAACGACAACAACAACATGCACCCACCTTTGTAATCCATCTTTGTGTATGTTTGTGTTGCGCATTTGTTGTAGGCTATGGCAGCAAGGCAAATACTGCAAATATGAGCCAACATAAGAACAAAGCAATCATAATGCAGGCAACAACAGCAAAAAAAAAAACAAGCACACAAACGCAGCACTCACATAATTATACCATGATAGCGAACACCGCTGCCTGCAACAACAAAAATAAAAACAATAAAATATACACATTTGCCGGCAATAACAGCAGCATGATACACGACCAGCATATTGCCGCCTGAGCATCCTTGCCACATGCAACACAAACACATACAAACTTATCACAGCCTGTGCGTCTCTTTGTGTGCGTTTGTGTGCTTTCTAGACCTCTTTCACGTGCACGCCGTTCATTCACATTTCGTGCAGAGTGCATTTACCCCGAATAAAGCAACGCCAAGCCGAGCGTGCCGCCAGAGGGGCAGGTCGCCGCGGAGGCAGCGCGCTGGTCAAGTATGTGGCAGCAAAGTACAGCCTTTATCAGACGGCAATACATATGTATATCGAAATGCTGGTGTGTTGGTGCCAGCAAGTGGCAACGATCCCGAAAATCTGCTGTCAACGTGCGCTGGCTGCCACAAGCATTGCTGCACGAAGAAATGTGGCATTCTTGCTTTCGTTCTCGGTGCAGCGCTTGCAACAACCTTTCAAGCCATTACTGGTTGTTGGTGTTGTTTTTGCTATTGTTGGGCCATAAGTTTTCGTTTTCGTTTGAAATATTCCACAATTTGTTGCACGTTGCCAGCTGAACGTTCCACGTTAGAGATCAACGAACGGACGAGGCGATGAAATGAAATGAAAAGCCACAACAAACATAAATAAGCCCAACAACAACATCAACAAGCAGTCAATAAAAACGAGTAATAAAAACAAAGGCCAAAACGAAAACAACAACAAACAAACATCAACAAAGCAGTGGTAGCTGACTGCTGCAGCACGAATGCAGTGCAATGTGCGCGGCCGGCCAGGAATTAGAAGGAAGCGCAAAAACAACAACAACAGCGCAAGCTTGTCAGCAAAAAGTGAATCTTATGGGAAGGTCTTTGCTACCTTTCAACATGTTGCAACTGCCTCCTTCTGCCATAATATTTGTGATGAATGCCGTTTTGTTGTTGCTTTTTTAGCTTTTTGTTGTTCTTTTTTTGTTCTTGTAGTTATTCCCCTTCACTTTAAACGACCACTTGTTGAACCCAAGCAAGTCGCCAGCTATATTTATAAGCATACGCACACACACACACACACTTGCAACCTGCCACAAACAGCTGCCACTCCAACGTGTGCAACCGATTGCCCAGTGTCAATAGCCAAGTCACTTTCCAAGCCACGAAGCAGCTAATGTCTCGATCGCCTTGCGTTGTTCTTATTGTTGCACATACATACATACAAACATACCGCCGCATGCATGCATCGTTGCCTCTATTTTCCAGCATTTGCTGCGCCGCCTGGCATTAGAGAAGATGCCAACATGAAAATGAAACCAGTTCACAGGCTGTTTTGCTGCTGCTGCTAGATAGCTAGTTCTAGCAGCACGTTGCAACAATCATCCTGCCACATGCGCGCCGATCTCTAGGCGCATCAGTCGTTAGTTAGACCAGCTACAAGCGACAGAATCAGGCGGCTGGCAGGCAGGCAGGCAGCCAGTCCATCTAGATAGTTAGGTGGCTGGCAAGTTGGCTGCAGCGGCGGCAGCGACAGTCAATGGCATTTAGTGGCAGCACTGCGCATTTGTGGTTAGAAGCATTAGCTGCAAATGAAACGGCGCGATAAGGCTGCAGACGGCAGTGCAGGAGTGAAATGAGTTGAGGGAAATGACGCGTCGTTTGGAATCACTTGCCATGAAAAGGGCGTTCAACTGTTGCACGGCCGTAAATATGCACATAAACAAAGACATTTATATATATATATTCAGAAACATATATACAAACATATATATGTACATGCATACAGCACATACCAATATACTTATGTATACATACATACATTCCTAGTGGCAATAACTGCTAGTAACTAACTTGTTGCACGAATTTCTGTTTCTATTTGTGTTTGTATGTGCATGTGTGTATGTGTGCTGGTCAAATTGTTGGGGCGGCGTGGACGTGTAGAAATAGGAGCAACACTCTTTCATACAAATTATATTTGGCTTGGCAATTTATGACTACTTCATAGGCAGGAGAAAGGTGTGAATATGAAAATTAAAATTAAAAAAATAATTTAAAATAAAAAAATTAATTAATTACATTTTTATTGAGATTTCATTATAAATCAGTAAGCTTAAGCATATTCTGTGTATATATACATATACACATATATGTTTTTCTCAGCTATAAATGTCACTTCATCATAATAACAGGATATAATTTTACTAAGCAATTTCGGGTTCACAAAAAGCAACAACAACAATTGGCAAGCAAAAAGCGCCGAATTATAATTAAATAACAAAAGTTAATAAGCACTTAAGCATTAAATTTAATGCCAACAAAAAGCCAAACCCTCACATACTTAAAATTTTGACATGAACTTTTAATCGCTGGCGTGTGCTCTAAGCGGATATTGCGTAATGGCGTGGCTGCTTATTAATATTGCATGATTTTTTTGTTTTCGTAGCTGTTTTATTGAAATCGTGAAAATTTTGTTTTTGTATATTTGTGACAGAAGTTATTAATTAGAAATATTTAGACATTTTGTTGCAAAATAAATAATTATTTTTTTTTTAATTTGAATTCAAAAAATATGCGGTATTTTCGCTAGGTGGCGCAGAGAACGCGTAGTTCTAGTTTTATTTATCGCATCGGGTCATGCTATACCTTTTTGGAAAGCTCATTTCACGCGCTAACACGTGTTTGATTGATTGTCGTTTCTTTTAAGTCAATCGTGAGTTATAGCGTCGCAAACATGGAGTCAAATAAAGAGAAAATACGGCATATTTTACAGTAGTACTACGATAAAGGCAAAAATGCATCTCAAGCTGCCAATAAAATTTGTGCAGTTTATGCACTCGTTACAGTTTCCATTTACACCGCACAACGATGGTTTCAACGTTTTCGTTCTGGTGTAGATGTGGGCGAAGATGCGCCACGCTCCGGAAGGCCTGTCGTCGAAAATTGCGATAAAATCGCTGAATCGGTCGAAAGAGACCGGCATAGTAGCAGCCGTAGCATCGGTCAAGAGCTGGGCATGAGTCATAAAAAAAAATTTGATGAACAATTGAAAATTCAATAAAAATACCGCAAGAAATACTGCAAGACTTTTTTTAACAAAATAATATATTATATAAGATAAGCAAATATAATACTGAATTCAA
>NW_017536686.1:236021-239674 GCF_001853355.1 Bactrocera latifrons | reverse complement strand
TAATAATATCATTATATAACTTATAAAATAGTTATAAAAAGACATCAAGTTTATAAAAAAAAAAAAATATTTGTAGTTAAAAATAACGTTCATTTATTTTCTAATTTGACCAGAAATCGCGGCCTCATCTCCTCCATTATATCACACATTCTTTTTTTACAAACACACCAAACACCACCGACCACCTCAYCAACTTCCAGCAACAACATAAACACACATTAAATAACAATGCGAGCACATAATCAAAAATAATTACCGCTATGTTTGCTTGCAACACATTTGTCTATTGTTATTTAACTAATGACATACGATAACTTCAATATAGAATTCGCTTTTATAGTTCCCCCACAACACGCAGCGCACCCTAAACCTGGCACTTGCACACTTGCACGCACTCAACACACTCATCTGCTCAATTCCATGACATTCAACATTCCTTCAATGTTGCTCCCYTCATTACTTTGTGTGCGCTGCTATTTTACTGTCTGTTTTGTTTCATTTGCCTATTTGATATTTAATGCTGCTTCTATACATTGTTGAAATTCAATATTTTCATCGGCGGCAGCAGACACCTTACGGTACAATGCACATGCAACAGTGGCCCCACGKCAGTGCAGGAAAATAAAAAATGCAGCAACAAAAAAGTAGAAAAAAAACGATAATAAAAACACCGAAAGAAAAACAGACAAGCAGCACAAGTGCATCAAATGCATGTGTGTGTGTGTGCAATCACATATGTAGAATATACACAACAGGTACACGAAACCGGCCAATGACCTTTCTGGGGCTAGTGTGCAGAAGACTTGGCCAACTGTAATGCGCTAAGCATATTCTCTGCTCGGTTTAAGTTGTTGTGTATATGTGCTGAGGTTTTTGTCTAATTTGTTGTGTGGTTGTAACTATTTTTGGAACTTTGTCGGCGGAAATTGAGTTTTGGTTTAATCTAACGTCACATTATGTTATTTTTATATGTTAAGTTATGTTATGCTACGTTATGTTATCTTAACCTAACCTATTACATGTGCCATGTTATGCTATAATATGTTACAACCTGAGGTATTGTGACAAATTATGTTAAGTTATAATATGTGATGGCTTGGTAAGTTAAGTTAAATTATGGTTTTCTATATTGGCTGCCGAGTATCTATCCTAACGTATATTATACTAATTCATGTTATGTTAATTTATGTTATGTTAAGTTAAGTTGAGTTAAGTTAAGTTACGTTAAGTTAAGTTAAGTTAAGTAAGTTAAGTTAAGTTGAATCAATCGAAATGAATTCTTTGTATAGGAAACTATTTTATTTGACGAATTAGACAGATTATTGCTGAAGGCAGAGCTATATTATCTGAAGAAATATTTTCCATCGGACCGCTATAACATCTAGTTGTCATACAAACTGATCGACCAAAGCTCGATCCTTATATAGAAAACTTCTTTATTTAAAATGATATCGTCACCAAATCAGGAATGAACCAAACATAACTGTGCAATGTMTGAAGAAATTGTCCAGTTTGGATATAGCATATAGCTGTCATACAAACTGAATGCACAAAATTGATCTTGTATGAAAACTTCTTAATTTGTGAAGTGTATCAGCTTCAATGCAACMTAAGTTAACTGTTTTCCTCCTTTCATTAATATATGTATAACTAAGGCCACCAAGAAAAAAAAAACGCCATAAATTATTATTATTCTTATTTAATTTCAACACTTCCATTGGCATTAACATGCAACAAGTGCACTTCCTATATAATATTTCATTGGCAGGCGAGTGTGCCGTTGCGTTACGCTTTAATGCCTCACCGGCAAGTGAGTCCACAGCCGCACGTACTTGAAACAACGAGAAACAACAGTGAGTTCAGAATGTTTTCGATACGAAGAATAAACAAAAACAAAAAAAAAGACAACAATTAAAAGTTAAACTTCCGTTAAAAATATGCACCTCCCTCAAGTTTATTTCCTACAACACCAACACTYTTGCTGCAACTGCGCCGCTGATGTTGCCAACTGGCTATGTCCTTTGCAACTGATACCCAATAGCCTTCGTGGCACGTATCAATATGCATAACTATGTTATGTACGAGAGCATTTGAGCATAAGCTTTCAAAGCATGGCGTAGAAGAGCGCACAAGCGCCGAGCGAAAAGCTGCATAAAGCGCTACAATGAAACCAAAACAAACAAAAAAAAAGCATACGAATAACTGGAAAAGCAATGTTGTAGAAAAGAAAGCAGCGGGCGTGCGAGCCAGCGCAGCGAGCAAAGAATTGAGCGCGCCAACAATAGCAGCAACAACAACAAGAAKAAAAAGCTGTGTAACAACAACTGACACTGGCAATGATGGCGAGAAACAAGTTCGCCAGTTCAATGACCGACCTACTCAAGCGCAATGAGACCAACGCGGCGGCGGCAGTGGTGGTCGTCGTGTGACAGCCAACGGCCTACAGCACACGACCAGCCAATAGGCAGCAAAACAGTTAACATACAATGCATAAGAGCGTGAAGAGCGCGAAAGAGTGTTYAAAAGAGCGCTTTATTTTGCGCATGCGTAAGAGTAATCGCATTTTTGCAGAATTTTTTTAGTGATTTGTGAGTTGGCGGCACCAAAGTAATGCATTTGCAATGCATGAGTAAGAGTCTGYGCGCATGCGCGTTAAATGCGTAGTACTCCACTCATAAAGCTGCAAGATTTACTGCTCATGGCAGATATATTTGTTGTTATTACGTTCGGATTTTGCATGAGTGCGCTTGTTTGATTGTTGTTGTTTTTTGTAATGCAATTGCATGTGGCATGAATGTCATGGCATTAACCATGGACTCTTTGTGCATTGACTGTGACTTTGAGCTAAAAAGCGGGAGCACAAAAAGAAACTAATGCGATTTGAAATTGCAGCAAATTGCAAGTATTTGACAAAAGAGAGCGAAAAAGAGCGTAATGGTCGTTAAGAAAGAGCATAAAATAAGCACAGCAAATTTTTGAATGACGATTTTGTTGGTTTTATTCTAGTGAGGAAGCACTTGTGTTGATTCTTTTATGATTATTTTCTAACTAAATAGTTTCAACTGGAAGTTACTGCTTTTTAAATGAACGAATAAAATTTATTACAATTAAGATTACATTATAATTAGCATTATAATATGAACTAACCGCTAAAATTKAAATTAGTATTTCAATATAAAATATTTGAAARTWATTTTGGATAAAACAAATTATTAAYTGCAATTACCATTACAYTCACAATTACAATTATCATTACYATTAAAATTGCAACGATAACTYAATAAACTAAAATATTTAAACTACAATTATCATTACATTCACAATTACAATTACGATTACCATTACAATTACAACTACTATTCAAATATATGTATAATATATTAAAATATAGTTTTTATTACCATTGTAATTACAACTATAATTCTCTTTATAATTACAATTACCATTAATATATGAATTTTTTCTTAAATACAATATATATTTAAAAAAATTGAATAAAAATAATTACAAGTGCCATTACTATTACCATTTTAATCATAATTACCGTACCAATTACCATTATTGCTATTATTATTTCACTGTTTACTGCAAATCCTATTACAWTTACTATTACCATTACTATTTTAATTACCATTACCATTACATTTACAATT
>NW_017536686.1:227140-235925 GCF_001853355.1 Bactrocera latifrons | reverse complement strand
ACTCTTTCCTTGAACCCCTTCTTTTTAAATAATAATTACTTTTCTTTTTAACTTTCCTCTTTAATGGAGAGCTACAACAATATACATGCATACATACAACTAATATTTTGTGTCAAACAAAAATTTGCATAAATTCTTGGCGGCGTTCTACATCCATCTAACACCCATCGTCCGCTTGGCATGCATGTCCATCAAAAGTGCGTACACACTATTTTTTAAACCACAACAGCAGCAAGTGGCAGTCAACAGTCCATCAACCTGTCTTGCATACGAAATGAGTGACAGCCGCAATTGACACCGTTGATCGGTGGAATACTCATATGCAGGTGTGGGTTATTATGGCTAATTTAGTTATATATGTAAGTGTATATATAGAAGAATCATACGTACATACATATATGGACAAGTAGTATACATATAATATACATACATATCTAAGTGTGTACAAAAGTGAGTACAGTTGCAGTAATGCCGGAGGCGATTRATGTTTTCATACACTGAAGTTTTCCCTGTTTTTGTTATATATGTAAATGTATGTACATATCSATGTATGGATGCATGTATATAAATGTGTCAGTAGATTTAACAAAAAAATTTATGAAAATGTTACGGGATTGACATTAAAAATTAAGGAAAAAATTTTATTTTTGACCTTTTTATCATTAAAACAAAAAAACTCATCACAATCCCGAAATATTTGTCATCGGGACTTCTGAATTCGGGATTTATTAAAGTTTCTTTTTTGTTATTTGCCTTTACATCAATTACCAAGCACAATATTATAATTTTTTTGTAATCCCGAAATTTTTAACACCGGGATTACAGAAATCGGGATCGCTAAAAATCGCGTTTATTAAAATCAAAATATCTGTATTCATTTTTCGTAATTCTTTTTTCACTCCCGAAAATTCGAGACTGACAACAATATATGTTCCTATATAAAAGAACTCAGCTACAATATGCATATAGTGCCATTTAAGCACAAAATTGTCATTTATAAATTTCTGATTTCGTAGAATTGATTGACTGACCGCCAGCACACACACACGCTTGCCAACGCACCTCAAAGTTTGCCAATCAAATGGCACCCGCTTAGCTAAATACTCACGCACCTCAGACGCATTAATGCATTTGTCGTGAATAACGGTACTTTATATGCATTTCATTTTTATTTGACTTATTCAAATAAATTTACTTACTTTTGCTGCGCCGAATACGTGCCACGCATGCCAAATGCAATGATTAAGTTGATTTATATGCAGTTTACCGTTCAAATGTGCGATGTAACAACAACAAAAAAAAATGCAACAACTATAGTAGCAAGAACTCTTGAASAACATGCATATATGTATTATAATGGAAAGCCGAACGGATGTGCAACATTGCCGCAGCCACAGGTATGTGTCCAACGCGCAATATCTCCGGGTCAGAGCGACGCCACCTGCGCTATCAGCGCGCCGAGCACGCGCAATCTCTTTGACAAATGACTTGTGCCGGTTGCGCATGCGCGCTTGTTCCTCCCTTTTTTGCATTTTATAMGCTTTTACGCCTTGAGATATGTATGTGTGCRTATGCTGCTCTTAAGTTCATTTTCATGTTGCATTTCGAAAGTTGCATGACACTTATTTGTGTCAGCAGAAGAGCGCGCCGCGTCGCATAACGGTTATGGAATATGCTAAGTGCGGCCATTCACTGGCCACCCTCGATGATGTCATAAYGTAGTATATGCGTTAATTTTATGGTGTAAGTGACTGTGAGTAGCGGTAAAAAATGTTGTTGGAATACGTTACAAAAACCACATCTATGACAACTCAATTAGTTTTCTTGTAAAAAGTTGTATAATTACAATTATMATTACATTTACAATTACAATTCCGATTACCATTACAATTAAAATTACTCTTTCAATTAAAACTGAAACTCAAAATTCCATTATAGTTACTATTACCGTTACAGACTTATATTACTACAATTACAT
Organism: Bactrocera latifrons; assembly: GCF_001853355.1. NCBI lineage: Eukaryota > Metazoa > Arthropoda > Insecta > Diptera > Tephritidae > Bactrocera > Bactrocera latifrons. The sequence goes on along the minus strand of NW_017536686.1, from coordinate 233,947 downwards.
TTATAATTAACATTACACTTTTTTTATTTATTTTAAATAGTTTAAATAAATTAAAGTAAAAGTATAATAATTACAGCCATTTATTTCCCATTACAATTACAATTATAACTACGAGTACAACTCAAAATTCGAATATAATTACGATTACCATTTTAATTATTACTAGAATTACAATTATAAATAYCATAACGTTAATATTCAAWTTTTTTTAAATATAAAATATGTTAAACTAGTTTTGTTATTAAAGTGTTTAATGATTACAATTTMAAGTAATTTAATTACAAAAGCATTACCGTTACATTTAGAAATGCAACTCAAAATTAAAATCTAATTACTGTTACATTAGAACTATTGCGACTATAATTAMCATTACCCTTGCAATTACCATTACAATTACTTTTAAAATTACAATTAGTTGCATTGAAGTATATTATAATTTTTGTGCTTAATTTTTAATGAGTRTATTTGCTTATGCAAACTAGTCCAAATTTGAACCTAAAAACTTTATTACATATGTATTTATCGAAAATATCCCTATCAATAACGGCACCAACACTCAATTACCCTTACAGCTGAAACCACAGTCTTCGTAAAAACCCTTCCACCTTCAATTCTTCATTTCCCGRCCACCTGTCTGTCCTGTCTGCCTGCCAGCGAGTTTTTCTTTGTACTCATATTATATTCCCCCGTTATTCCTTCCCCCGCCCTCTTCTTYAAGGAGTGATTGTAATTTTGCAGACGCTTTCGCTTCTACTTTGGAACTTTGTTTATTTGCATTTTTTATCCACGTTGCCGTTGCGGCCAGTGTCATCGCCTTCCATGCAATTGCGAACGTGCATTCTTTTTTCCTTTGCTTTTGCTTTTGTTGTTGCAGCTAACGACTCCACAGTTCATTCACACCCAAGGACGTTCGTTACTACCCGAGCGCTGCAACTCATACTCCGAGTGGAGTTGCAACAAACAGCAACAAAGTTGAAAGTGCAGACATTGTTGTACACATGTTGTTGTTGGTGTTTGRTAGAATTGTGCGGAGTTACATGTGGGTATACATACATAKATKTGTGTATAAGCTGTCGTCGTAATGACGATTGAGTTTGTTTTATTTTCATTCTTACTTATTTTATTTAATTTTGCAACAACAACGACTTCTTAACTGAGTGATGGATACAATTTTTATATTTTTTAAATAATTTATATTTTTCTATAACTTCTTTTCTAATACTCTTCTAATATTTGTTTAGTTTCTATTTAAAAATCATTCATTCGACTTACTAAATATAATATACTATATATCACATACAATTTTTTTTATTTGTATATGAAATTCGCCTAAATATAGGCAATAATTTTAGTGATATAACCAATTGTATCCTTTGAAATACGAAAGCTTACTTTAGTTGTCTATAATTAGACATGCCGTTGTAGGCAAGCGAATATTTTTAAATTTTTTGGCGCCTGAAAGTAGGCCAACATTTTGACTAATATTTTGACTACTGACTACTGCGGATATTTAGCTCAGAAAAGTAACAATTTCAAAGCTGTTTTCGACAATTTTACTTTTTGTATTATTTGCCTGCCTATACTTAGAAGGYTCCTAAATGTATGCTATATTTTGAGAAAAAATCGCAGTATTTAGACAACAATATATCGAAAACTTAAACCAAAGCTTCAACRCAGCTCAGTATCACATTTTATAAAAGAACTTAAATGAGTGCGCCTCAAAATATGCAAACCTTAAACACATTAACGAATCTAAACTGCAAAAAATACTAATTTTTCAAAAACTAGCAAACTGCCTCCACAAAATCCCTTATTACGTTTTCCAAATTTTTTTCATCATTTTTCTAAAACTCAACATAAACTTACGTCATAAGCGCCGTAAAGGCCATTCACCGCTAGCCTGCAGTACCAACAACAATATCGCCAGCAAATAATCAGCGCTCATACCAGTACGCAACATTTTTCCAGTCAGCAGCCGTATATATTATTAAATACGAAGCACACGAAAATCCATTCAAAAACAAATAAAGCAGAAAAAAATTTAGCCAGCGCCTAAATGTATGCACCCTGACCAGACTCAAGCAGACATGCCTGAAGGGTGTCTGGGACTGCCTCAACTAGCAACATAAGCGCGCATATAAACAATTATACGTGTTTGTATATGCATTAATGTGTGGGTGTGTGTGTGTTGAACAGTTATTGGTAGTCAGTTCGACAATGTGGTAGCGCTTGTAGCAGGTCTGGTATGTTCCCGTTTGTGTGGCCCTAAGTCAACAAGCGTTATATTTCCAAAGTGCCATTGCCAAAATTACAACAGGCGACTAACAGTGCGCTCATAAACAACAAAAACAATGCATACAGACATTGTTTGTGCGCTGCAATTTACAACCCCTCGAAATAATATATTTTTTCATCGCCTTCTAGCGCACACCAAAATATTTGTATGTGGTATTTTGTTAAAAAGTAAAATTCGCGCATAATTTTAGGCGTAGCAGCCACCAAAGCAACAACAAAAAAGCGCATAAAACGTAYGGAACAAGGCGAAACGAAATATGCGTTGCATACTTTACAGCGCCATGCAGCGGTTTCCAGTAACAGCGCTCATATGCAGCAGTTGTACACGTATGTGTGTGTTTGTGCTTATTGTGCGCCTGCTCCTGCCTACTCTGCTATGTTCTGTGCGCTGCTAACTGTTTTCACATCGCTTACTCGCCCTCTTGTGCTTGTTCTTGTGCCTGTTCTGGTGTTGCCACATTCATGTTGTTGTGCTGTTTTTGTTTTTTGTGCTGCTCGCTGCTCGCTGCACATCGTGCCACCGTTGGTTTCACTTGATTGCCGCAGCGAATGAATTTTTAGTCCTATACCGGGATGTTAACGCGTAAGGCAGGTCATGTCTGGTGGCCACTGAGACTGAAAACGCTGAAATCTCTTTGAGACTGAATTTGAAATTTTTATATGCTGTATTTTGTTGTGTGTGCGCTATTTTCTGTAACAAAAATAAATAGTAATACTATTGAAGTGTGAAAAGACAGATTTTAATTAAAACCCTAGCATAATTCTAAACCTCAGCAAGCGTTTAATCAAAAAGTTCGAGTRTATTCGTACTAAGGCTATACATATTGTCATAAACGGTGTGCTTGTGTGCGCCCATATGTGTTGTAGAACGCAGAAACTGTGTGGAAATATTATAAAAAATTCATAAAACTTAAAATAATAATATTACAAATTAAAAAAAATTTAAAAGAATACTTATAAAAATAAAAAATTAAAAAAAAATTAAAAAAACTAAAAACAATTTGAAAAAAATTAACTAAAATTAACCGAAATTAAAACAACAAAAATTATTTTTAAAATTTCACAAAACCATTATAAGTTTAGCAAACTTGACGCTATCGCCAAGCAACCAGCTGAACTACTCGCCAACTACATACATACGTATATAGTATAGAAGCAATTGCCGCCGCCGTTGTCGCAGCAGCAGCAGTAGATACCACGCAATGTGTTCATTCATCAGCAACAAATTGATACGACGTTATCCGTTATATTTTCGAAATATATTTGCGTTCGTAAATTTTTTCAAGTCACGTTTAAAAATATAAAAGTTAGTGAAAAAAGCAAGACAGATATATACATAAAAAGCAGCTAAGAGGAAAATATTCATAAGAAATAAAAATAAAATAAAATTAAACAAAAATCTCTAAATGAAATTAATTAAAAATCTAAAAATAGAATTAAAGTAAAAGTTAAAAATAAAAAAAATATTTTTAATTAACAATAAATGTAAACTGTGGCAACCRCAAGCATATATGTCGTATATTTTTGTGCAAAGAAATATACACAAATATTAAATAATCAAAAAAATATGTAAGATTTGTATAAATACTATAAATAATTGCATGTGTAGCATAAGTTTCCATTATTTAACCATTTCGCTGGTTTTATATAAAAAAATTGTTTTTGTGAAATACTGCTGTAAAAAGTATATAAATTAAGTGAGAACACAAGACTGATARTTATAAGTGAAAAAAATAATTAAATTAATTAATGTATTAATTAATATAATTAAGAAAAAACAACAACAACATTCGTAAAAAAATAAAATTTAACCAAAATTGGAGCCATTACTTGACGTATTAGAGGTAAAATATATACAATGTTTCTAATATTTAAAAAGCCAAATAAATATTATAAATCGTAGTAAATTACCAGAAAAATTAATATGAAATGATTTCATAGCTATTTTATACTTCTATACAATATATTATTTTTAAAAATTGTTTAGTAAGTAAAATCTGTTTAGAATTCTTTTATTTTTTTCAATTTTCAGAATTTTTAATTATTATTATTTTCTAAATTTTTTCTAATTTTATAAATTTTTTTTAAATGCTCTTTTATTTCTGCCTATTATACACATCTAGATGTGTATAAGAGACAGGTTTGTGGTTGCTGTTTTGTTTTGAAATTTACTAATGAAATATTTTGTTTAATTTTGATTTATTTTTTTTTGTAATATATTTATATTGAAAAATTCACTTATCAAAAACTCTTTCCTTGAACCCCTTCTTTTTAAATAATAATTACTTTTCTTTTTAACTTTCCTCTTTAATGGAGAGCTACAACAATATACATGCATACATNCAATTTATCTGAAAATTTGTTTTGGTTTCGATTTGGAAAATATTTTAATAAGAAAAAAATCGTTTATATCATATTTGAATTGTCAAAAAAATTTAAGATCAAGAATTGTGAGATTATATATTTTTCTGTAAACATAATTTTGTTACTTTTTGAACTTAAATTGATCAAAATAAAAATATGTAAAATGTTTAACRAACCGTAACCTCAATTTATACAAAAAAAAAAAAAATGTATATATATATGAGGTTAGTTTATGTTATAAACAATATTTGTAATTTTTTCTGCATTTAAAATACTTTAGTACTATAGTCAATACATGTCATAAAGCTGGAAATAACTTCGAGTTTGTTAACTGCTCGACAATTAAATGTTCTAATATCCACTAGGGGACACTCTGATATAAAATTATATATGAAATCTGTATAAAAACATAAAAGATTATTCTCTCATAAACCAGATTTGATCAGATGGAAAATTTGACAGTAAGTCCGGGTCAAATTTAATCATATCCATTAGATGGTATACCAGCTTAATAATAATAAATTTTGAACTCAATGCAGTCAAGATGGTGTATCATACCTAAATCTTATACAAATACATGTCCATACAAATCCTTATAGCAAAAATTATCTATATTTCGCAATAAAAACCTTCAAAAAAAAAAACACAAATATTGCACACATGTAAGCATCAACATCAAAAATTTTGTTTTCAATTTCATCACAATCTCACCTATAGCAATAAAATAGCATTAAAAAGGCAAAGCTTCCCATATATGTAAATAGACACAAACGACTAGACGAAATTAAAAACCACAATACTACCCATGCCGAAAATCAACGCTGAAAATCCCCAAAAAAAAATTATAATTTCCATAGAACCAAATAAACCAATACTGACGGCGGCGATTAAATAACACAAAAAAAAAAAAACAAGACAACAACAATAAACACACAAAGTTTTCGGTGACGACGACGACAACCCAAACGCTGTTATACTGGTCTGGTACTGCCGACACATTGGGTCGCGCTGGCGGCATTTTGGTGTAGGTCCGGTTGTCTACGCTGCCACAAGCCGGAGTATTATACGCCTTTGTTGTTATTATCCTTTAACGTTTGGTAGCGCCMGCGGTGGTAATGGCAGCGAGCGGCGGCTTAGCAAAAGTTCAACGAACTGCCAGTCGAAAGACACAACAACGGATGACTACACCAAACAGCCGGGCGCACCAACACACACACACACACATATATATATATATATATATATATATGCACGTAGCTTTCAGTGCTGCACTTGTTGTTGGTTGCTCCGTACACCGTCATATGCGGGCAGAGAGCAAAGGCAACAGCAGAGCAATACCAGCATGCTGGCAATGCTTATCGACCGTACCCAGGGCCAATGCACCGCTTGTCCTTTCACGAACACACGACGATGCACATTTCGAGCAACACTAGCTGCTAGCTGGCTGCCGTTTATGCCGAGCGCTTTTTGAATGGCTGAAAAAAATTAAAAGTGAAACTTTACGAACACAAGCACACGCACGAGCACGAACCACCGCACACAGTGTATGTGTTCGTGTGTGCGCAATCGTAGACACGACGACAGTGAGGTCCTTGCCCGCTGTTGCGTCGYCGTTGCAGCGCTGTTGACAGACAACAAAAAGCGCACTGTCGCTTTTGCAGACATTGCCTTCGCACACAGACGATGTCAACAACACAAGCAAGCRTCGTGTAAGGCCTGTAGCCACCCYGAATGMGCCATCAYCGACGAACAGCGCTTACATTGGCGGTCGGTGGCGAGCAGTGCGCGCGGCGTCTGTTGTGCGAAATAAGCGCACAAGGCGTCATCAAGTAGTGTTGCATGTGGTGCAGCCAGTGTGGTGGTGTGTTGGTGATGGTAATGACTTGGTCGTTGCTGCAGTGCGCTGCGAGTGGTGTTGCATGGTGGCTGTGACCACCAATGGCCAAACAAGTCAAGACCAATCGTAAGTGATTGTGCACCCCAATTTGCGTGCGCTTGCATTTCGCAATGCCAACAGAGTGGCGGAACGGTATGGAAATGGCGCGGATTGGCATGGCAAATGGCAATGAATGACTAAGTGAGTGGGTACAGCATGAAAACGGGCTACTGTAACAGCAGTGGTAATGCCTATGTTGTTCTGAATAGTGG
>NW_017536686.1:226043-226340 GCF_001853355.1 Bactrocera latifrons | reverse complement strand
AACACATTGGCAACTCTGCCAACCATCAAACAGACAGACAATCCACTCAATGCTCGCGCTAAGCTCCGTTTCAACTGTCAGCCAGTCGGCAGGACCTTGCACCACCAATCAACACGACRACAATAACAACAACAACAACTCCAACAAATGCAGCCAAAACTTCAGCATCTGCAAAGCATACAATGCGCGCACAGAGCAGCTTCAAAGCCCCCTGCAGTGGTGGTAATGAATCACAACAACTGCCTATATGTAGTACAACAACTAAAGTTTATTCGCTTTTATACTTGCGTACGATGA
>NW_017536686.1:221886-225893 GCF_001853355.1 Bactrocera latifrons | reverse complement strand
TTTCAAGTGAATGCTGAAGTCCAGACGGCTGGATACATCATATGCATATGTATTAGCTGGTGCTGGACTGGATTGCTGGTGGCGCAAGGCGACTGCCGGAAAAGCCGACGACCGTACTTGCACAAAAACAAAACGCAAATAAAAGAACGATGTTGAAAACACGACAGGTCATTGAACGCCGAGCTTGAGCCACGTTTATGTGATATAAAAGCGAAAAGCGATGCTAAAGCGACATGAAATAGTTGTGCGAGGCCAAGGAGGGTCTGGTTATGGGGACAAGGATAACATGTAGACGCTTGACTGTTAGGAAGGTGGCTTATGGTAGAGTCTTTTACAAGCGATGGGTTGGTCATACTTGAATGTCAGACTTTTATATGTGGTRGAGAATATATATTATTTTGGGAAATGATATCTTTTAAAAGATATTCGGAGCTAGGGGTTATACAGATTAAGACTGCTTTTAAAAGTTGAACTTTTTTCAAATAATTCTTATAAAGMTAGTTATTTTTCTTTACTATGTTGAACAAATAAATCTAAATACACAAAAAATATCCAAAAAAACTTTTATAAAGATATTTAATTTTGAAATTTATTTGGAAAAAAATGCTTTTTTTCAACTTTTTTTCAAACTTAAAAACTATCAAATAAACAAAATTTAATATATATTTGAGCTACACATTTCAAAAATTAGTCAAAAAAAATATGTATGTATATATCGAAAATTTTGCAAAAAAAAAAAGAGTTACTGGTATGTACAATATTGAATAAAATGTTTAATTATCATAAAAACAATCAGCAATTTTTCCTTAAATTTTGTTTACAATTTTTTGAATTTTTTTTTTAACTTAAAAACTATCAAATAAACAAAATTTAATATATATTTGAGCTACACATTTAAAAAATTAGTCAAAAAAATATATATGTATATATCGAAAATTTTGCTAAAAAAGAGTTACTCGTATGTACAATATTAAATAAAATGATTAAATATCGTAATTTTGTTTTTAATTTTTTGAAAATTTTTTTTAAGTTTTCTTTTCATTTAAAAAATTTTTTTTTTCACATATTTTTGTTTTTAAATATTTAGTTCATTAAAATGATTACAAGGAAATGAAATTTATTTACATTCTCAGCCGAAATTTTTACTATTTCAAAAATTCAACCACACAATTTTTTCCCAAATTTATAAACAATTACATCAATAAAAGATATTCCATATTTAATCATGTTTGAAATATACACATTTTTGAGTCCTAGTACTACTTCCAAGTAAGTAAGTAATATTTTCATTCATTACTTTTAGCCAAGACATATACCCATCAGCATAACCTTAACTACTCCATCCACACCCCCATAYTTACGCCTGAGCTTCTTAACTTCCTCATAAACTCCACATTCACCTGTGAAATGTGGCTCAATCTTTTCTTTAGCTTGTTATTGACATTAAAATGGGTGCGACTAGACGGGTGAAGTGCAAAGACATACATATGTATGTATATCCCATTATCCTTGTAATTTTTGCAGGCTATTGTTGCATAATTTCTTTCTAGAAACAGTTACATGACTTGCATAAACACATTTACCCCCTATAAATATATATGTATATATAGCATATATTGCTGTAGTCTGCCGACCGGCTGACTGGCTAAAGAGGACCGCGCCGCACCGAGTGCATTGCCATCACTGAAAAGGGTCGTTCGCCTTTATGTCTGCAATAGACCCAGCCGTTTGTCAYTTGCCGCTCACCGTCGCATGCCCGGCTCGCCCGCGTGCTTTTACCATTTGTCTGACATTGTTGCTTTTACTGTCGTTGGCGGYTCTTTGCACTGCTTTCGGCGTGTTGTTGTTATCGTTGTGCCTGCGAAATKTTGTTCAAGTTGTCGTAGGTCGTGATTGCCATGCTGCCACATTGCTGCTGTTGCCACTGTTACTGCTGTTGTGGTAGGCTTATTCACCCATTTCGCAGACACAGTTTTGTTTGTGGGTATTTGTTGTTTGTGTCTGCTGTGACCAGGATTAGTGGTGTTGTAGGCTGTGGCAGGAAAAATACTATGCTAAAGGATATTGACATCGTCGGCTTGGTGCGAAAGCGGAGTCAGAAAGAGACGTGTKTGGTTGTAGTGACTTTGGCTGTTGACTGTTTGGCTTTGCATAATGGAAAAATCAATTATTATTGATATCAATATTTTCAGCATTGAGTTGATTGAACTCACTGGCTGGCTACATACATATGTAAGGGTTTATACATTGAAGGTTTTCAAAACACAAAGCACAAGAAACCCTTTTGATATTTACAAACATTATAGTATTTTTAGAGCTTTCAGTCTTCCTGAGTTTTTTTTATGAATACTTAGCTTTAGAGAGAAAATAGTCGAGACCCCTATCACTAAAATGAAAGAGAGGGTAGATGTATTAGCTAAAATGTGTGATGGTAAAAAAAAAAAATTGTAAATTGTATACCTAGATTGAGTTAATGTTGTCCTAATTAGGCATTTCCCTTTAGTAGAATGCTTCTGAAAGCTTAACTAAAAATTTGGAAAACAATTTTGATTGAGTTTTGCTTACGAATTCACCTCCATGGATCTGCAAATTATTTTATTTAGAAATTTTTTTGATATTCAAACTGTATAAACATTGTTTAATTATAATTTTCTATTCAAAAACAGGTGGAATTTTCAATAAAAATATGCTTCTTACCACAAATATTAGAGGCATATACCACAGATTGGTAGATGTCTTAGCTAAAATGTTTAAGCGCTGAAAAAACAGTACTCTTGATACATATATTGAATAAATGATATCTGAAATATACATTGTTCTTTATTAGGGTGATTCTAAGAGCTTCACAACAACTTTCTAAAACAATTTCGATTGAGTTTTGCACACCGAATTCATCCCCATGGATTTACAAAATATGTGGAACTTTCACGAAAAATGTGCTTCATACCAAAATATCAGAGACTTATTCCACATATTGGTATGTGTCTTAGCTACTTCCGCCATTTTCTAAATAATTTTTCAACTTATATTATTCCAAAAATATCTATATAATATGTATTTTCCCGAATTTCTTAATTCTCTTGCTTCAAATTTCATTTGAAACCATTAAATATAGAATATTTCAACATAAAGCAAATATTTAGCAGAAAATCGTTAGAAATAAATTATTATTTATAAATTTCCACAAAAGCAGCATGCAAGTGAACTTACAATGAATTCAAGGTTATACTAACACTCAGCTGAGTAAATAATAATTAAGTAACTGTTATTGTTTACTGAGAAAAAATGCAAATAAARGCCAGACAAACAATAGCAATATAATTAGTGATAACACGAAAAACTGCATTAAACGAAAGTACTTTGCAATAGAACTTTCACTGCGCAATAGAATTAGCAAAAAGGGCGAGTGCAACACAAATGCAGTAGCTGACGCACAGCTTCGGCTATTTTGTAATGCAATAAAGTAGTAATGAAAAAGCCAGTAAACGGCAAATACACTTGAGAAAGATAAGAATGCATTTGTACTTATACAACAACAATAAAAAAGATTATAGAACAAAAAGTCAAAATTACAGCGTCAATAAAGGGCTTGAAAAGGCACTGTAAAACAACAACAATGGCGAAAAAATGTTATATGAAATTATACTGCATGTACTTGACTATATATGTACATTCAGCATTAGCGCCTGAGCTGATAGCGCGGGAACACTGATAATGGCGCTCCTTCAATAAGCTGATTAGAAATGCAATAAAAGCAGCAACACAAAGAAATAATTGCAAATTACAGTTTGACTGCAATAATTTGTTGTTGTTATAATTCGCTGATATCTGATTGCTTTCGTTGTAAACATTTTGGTTTAACAGAACTTATTGCTGGGTTCAATATGTGCTGGATGAAAATTTTCACAAATATAGTCAGATATGTATGAAAATACTCAAAAATTTTATTTAAAAAAAATTGATAAAACAAAGAAAGGTATTGAAAAAATTATAAAAAAAAATAATAA
>NW_017536686.1:219489-221233 GCF_001853355.1 Bactrocera latifrons | reverse complement strand
TAACAAAAAAATAAATAAAAAGTAATTAAAAAATTTAAAAAGAACTTATATTTTTTTCATTAAAAATTTTGTATAAATAAGTATTGTTTAGATAAATAACGGTATATAAAATTTTAATGGAAAAAATTACATATATTTCTTCTGTATAGCGATTCATTTTTTCTTCTCCACAGAAGTTCTTTATATACATAATCTTTACATTTATGATTCTATCTGAAATTAACTATTTTGGAGAAAACTTAGTTCCAATGAAAATCAATAAACATTTGTATACGTAGTTGTGCATACCTCACTACTATATTTCAATGCAAATGCTATGTCTGCGCTTAGACACAACTTGCAAACAAATTTTTACAAAGTGACCGAAAATGCACTTCGACACACAAAAATAAAATCACACCGGCAAATACGAGCACATTTGTAAGCTCATAACCTTTTTAAGCAAATATAAATTATTTGCATTATACTCGTAAATAGGTGTACATATTTGCATATGTATGTGTGAGGGCACATGAGTAAACTTGTTACATTAAATGGCATTTTGCAAACCGCAAGCGAAAGTTTTTCTGACCAACACACACACTCTTACAAATGTAAGCGAAAATCTCCACATACAAGCTTTCTTATGCATACATACATGTACATATGTCTGCGCACTTAAGAAGGGCATTGACATAACCTATGCCAACGGCTATGCCATCATCATCACCAAAGCAACAACACGAACAACGCACAAGACACACGAGCAAAGCAAGCGCCGTTCAACTGCAACCCTTAATGTTAATGACGCAAGCATCCATTCCATCATCGCTGACGCCAAAGTCAGGCAGTGCTAACTAGCCAAGTCGAAATATATTATGAATGCCACTGCTTGTACTGCAGCGCGATCACACACACATAGACACGTACATACCCACAAGTGCATACATTTTAGAGGTTACTCATACGCCACGTAGTATTTCTTGCAGAGCAATTATGCAGCTAAGGACATGCGATTGCAGACTTTGCACCGCATACAAGTGTATTTACTCACACTACGCCCACTTTGTTGCAGCTATTGCTCTTTGGCTGCTCGCTGTCGCTCTTGCGCTCTGCATGTCGTGTGCGCATGTGCCGTCGCCGAGGCAGCAATCGTCGCCTGCTGAAGGAGGCCAACAAAGAAAAATAGATCTGCTGCACAGCGTGAAAAAGTAATTTTCAAGGTTAAAGTGCAACGTAACCGCAAAACGCCAACAATGCACTTGGCCATTGAGTAAATATGTCGGTGTGTGTGTGCTAGTGTTGAGGTTATGTGCACAGTGGGGTTGTTAAATGCAATAACATTTGTGCTAAAACGGTGTGAGTGGGTGTGTCAGCCGGTTGTTGTGCACGTTGGCAGGTGTGTGCGCAAAAATAAGTTGAGTAACAGTAAAAGTGTTGCAGTCAATGACATCGCCAAATGGGCGAGTGCAAGTAAGTACTATTAGAGCGGCGAGGGAGTGTGTGTGTCTGTATGTGAGGTTTTTGTATAAATAAATGTTGGTGGGCAGTGCAAATGAGGCAGTGTGGTGGATATGTGACAATTCTGTATATTTTAATAAGTTCTTTTGTTTGGCTAAACTTTGAAAAATTTGTTTTTGTGAAAATACGAGTTTTGCTGATATTGAAAAACTAAAAAAAATACAATATAAAAATTTAGAATAAAATTTTTTTCATTCTTTAAATATTATGCTACATAAAAATGCTCAACACGTACAGAAGCACA
>NW_017536686.1:216731-219129 GCF_001853355.1 Bactrocera latifrons | reverse complement strand
TTTTTATATTAAATTTTTGTTTTTTTTTGCATTATATTTATCTGTTATATCCACTTGATAATTTTTTACAGAAGCACGAAAGTAGCTGTTAAGAATGGAACTTGCATACAAAAGTCACGAAAGCGACAAAACCAAAAGAAAAAACAGCAACACAAACAGAAAAAAAGTACTTATATAAAAATATGCATTACTGAAAAATGTTTCAAAGGTTTTATAAAAATTTTAATTTTTTTATTTTTTTAATTCATAATTTTTTTCTTAATTATTTGTTAATTTTTTTAACGTAAAAATAATTCATTATTATTCTTATGTATTTTTTTTATTATTTTCTAAATTTTTTTCATATTATTTAAATTTTTTATAATTTTTTGTTCGTCATTATTATTTTTTCTTTCCAAATTTTTTTATCATACCCAATTTATTATTTTTTTACAATAGCACGAAAACAGCTTTGTTAAGAATGAAACTTGTAAACGAAAGTCGCGAATACGAAAAAAAGGAACAACAATACAAACCAACAAAAAACAATTATATAAAAAGCATGCACATCTTTATTGCCATTACACATATATACACACAGATATAGCTAACTGCAAGCTTTGCGAATTGCATGCAAAACCAATACAAAAAGTTCAAATCATCAAAATATAAAAAGGTAAAAGCAACAACAACAATCAATTAAAATATCCAGCTGTTGTAGTGCGACCTTGAGTTGTCGGCAATCAGACATTTAGTTGCCTACAGACACACATAAGTGCATGCAAATTATCGAATCAGCAAACATACATATGCACATTATGTAAAAAATGTGTATATGTATGTATATATGGATGTGTGTATCCATGCACAATTGTATGAGCAGAAATGTAGGCGGCAGCTGGTTGCGCACAAATCAAAGCGCGGCAAGTGAAAGCGTTTGCTTTAAAAAATGCGGTAAATTACATTTAAACTGGAGGTTAAAAGCGAAATTGATGATAAATAGCGGTTTAGTGAATTTGGAGATTACAATTTTTTTATATCGGCCGATAGCCCATGATGCTAGTGCTGCGTATTTTCTTAGTTTGTATAATAATTGTATTATTATGTAAGCTTTTATAAAATAAAATAAAAAAAAAAAAAATTTTTTATATTTTTTTTCATTTTTTGTATTTCTAACTGGGCTTATATAGGCAGAGTTTGAAATTTTCGGTATTGAATTTTTAACAGGTTTAAAACAATTAATAAGTAATATGTAAACTGCAAAAAATTTAATCCCGAAATTTCGGGATCCCGATATTAGCAAACGCAAACGGGATCGGGATCGGAATTTTGAAATAATTTTTCTAATAATGAGAACAATAAACAGCAAAAAATTAGGTTACATCCCGAAATTTCGGGGTTCCTATATTACAACATAGGAATCGGGATCGGGATTTTGGTATACTATTTTTTTAGTTGATGATGCTTAAGCATTTCCGCTTTGTTTTATTTGCATGCATGTACATTTCTTCATAAATGCGCATATGTAAACACCCTCAACTTCCTTCAAAGCGCAAATATTATTTACAGCTTCTATAGAACCCAACAAATAAGCAATAATAATATATACAATATTTACTTTCATTGCTTCCGCATTGCTTAATATTTCAACGCGAGTTGTATTTACTTAGCAAGAACAATAAAAAATAGTAGGCGTTGCTGCTATTAAGAGCTCAACAAAGTATTCTCGATAATATTGCTCATATTGACGTATGCATATAATAAATTAAAAAATTTTTTTTTTAATAAAACACACTTTCTGTTCGGATGCTTGCTTCATCAGCTGCCACTTACTGTCTTATTAATCGCAGTTATACAATTTTTTTTACTTGTATAACTTGTATAATAATTACCGCATCATCATCGGTCACAAGCTGGAAAGCACAAGCTAACATCCGGCAAAGCAAAGTTATATTTAGCATTGTCTTAAAAATGTGAAAAAGTAATAATTGCATAGAACAGTGACTGCTGAAATATGAGCTTTTTAGTCTAAAAGAATTATATAATTAAGAAAAATTATAATAATAATTAAAAAAATTATTGAAAAATTTAGAAAAAAAAATTTAACTAAGCAAAATACAATACCCAAATAATATGGCTGCAGACGCCCAGCGAAAAATTTTTGGCCTTGCTAATATCAATTACATCTTATGTCTCTCGCTGCCTCTCTCTTTTCATTATATTTTATCTACCAACAACTGTAAATGAATACAAGCACTCATATGTAAATCTCTGTAACATAACTAGCGCAATTGTCTGCTTATTATAACAAAAACACTTAAATTGGTTAACTACTTCCATGGACTAGTACTCAATGTGGTCCGTTTTCAAGCTAAAGTGGTTAGGTATGAAACAACTACTTTTCATGAAATTCTAAATT
>NW_017536686.1:212904-216127 GCF_001853355.1 Bactrocera latifrons | reverse complement strand
TACTCAAAAAGTATATTTTGCTTTCCATAATTTTTTTTTTATTATTGCAGATTTTTTTTTTAAATCCCCTACATTTTCAATAAAATTTCCCATTCAATTTCGGGAACTGGCATTACCTTTTCGCAATTAGCCCGCTACAAATACCGACATACTATGCACATTCCGTATGGTTTCTGTTTTCTATCGCTAACTCTGCCGCTGTCTCCGTCGTCGTCGCCGCTTTTGCCGCAGCCGCTGTCGACGTTTGTAAATATGCGAAATTGATAACGAACCGCCAAGGCCAAATGCAATAAACGCTACACTAAATGCATTTTTACATTTGCTTTTTCTTTCGAGTGTTTATTATGAAAAAGTGCATAAGTAAATATGTACTACATATACATATGTATAACATATATACTAGATAGGCTATGAGATAGAAGTGAATTTTTTGAAGTAAATAAATAAAACAAAAAAAAAAAATATTTAATTGTCTAGCAAATTTTGCACTTTTTATTTACACTGTGCATCATATGTAATTTAAAATCGTTTTTATTATTAACATTTTGAGTTTTGTTAGTGTGTTTGCATTTTGTGTGTTTAATTAAGGAAATATTTCAGTTTTAAACCTGCAATTCCAAAACAAACGAGATTCCGAAATTAGCTTTTCATTAAAACTTAAAATTCGTCTTACAAATTTCAGTAAGTTCATTTAACTTATGTGTATAGAAGAAATATTTTTCGGAATCCCGAAATTTTTACTTAGCAGTACTGAGATTACGGGATCGACGAAATATTTATTTTAATAGTTATTAATAATGGAAGACAAAACGCAAAAAGCAGCAAACATTTTCGGGATCCCGACATTTTTATGTAGCCGTCCCGAAATTTCGGGATCGATGAAATATTTGATTTAATACTTATTATGAGAAAATAAAATATTTTTTAAAAATTTTTGCAAAAATTATATTAATAAATTTCTTTCTATTTTCAGGTAAGCTTTGAAGAAAGTGACGCAGAGTATTAAGTATAAGGAAGCTAAGCTTAATGTGAGTATATGATAAAAATTATTATGACTATATAATGAATAAAAGTTAAATATAAAATATATCTACACACATATTATCATACACATGTCGTTGAGAAGTATGTTTATATAATTCTACGCAACTTCAATGCCATTTTCTTGCGTACAGCAACTACATTAGCCCATCGTTAACAAAAATTTGTCATATTCCATATGCGAGCATATACATATGTATGTTTATATGTATGTGAACTTGCGCCAGCAACAAGTGTATTCCCAGCAATTTGTAAAAATGCAACTCAATTCGTAATATATAAATATGCGAACAGATGCAAAAGCGCACATAAATTCGCATATATTTTGTATAAAATTGTACAACTGCACCACCATACACACCCGCACCGCTGCGCTTGCCTACTTCGCATGCTTGTTTTATTTTTATTTCAATTAATTATTTGCATTTGCGCGCTAGAACGCTTCCTGGTTGCAATAAAACGCACAATACAAGCCAAACGGTGGCGACAAAAAGCCAGCACCAACAACAACAGCAAAGCGCATGTGAATTATCATAGCAAAAAAGATTTATAGAAAACAAAGGAATACAGAAACAACAACAAAAGCAACAAGCTCAGTCAACAAGTCATTAAAGGCGGAAAGTGAGAAGATGAGCGAATGGGCGGGCGGTGGACATTGGCATGCAAAATAGCGCAATTGAAGTCTCAAAGTGTGCCAAAGTGTGTGTGTGCATTTGCATTTTTGTTATTGTGGTTATTGTTGTCGCACTTGCGTTTGCGGTTTGCTGCCGGTCGCGCAGCGCATGGCAACAACAAAACTGACATATCCCAGTCCACAAAATTGTGTGCAAAAATAGGTGTTTTTCAGTTATTTAGTTGCATTTACACATAGATATACTATATATATTTATGTATTTATGTGTGAGTAATGCAAGAAAAGTAATGTCGGTTGGTCTGTCCATTTGTCAGCAGCGCGTAGTCGGTCAGTCGGTCAAGCTGAGTAAGCGTTGTATATATATACATATATATGTATGTATATATATGTTGTTTATCTATATTCATACATTTCGTTACACATAAACAACAACAAAAGCCAACAAAACTCAAGAAATGCAAATTCGCTTAACATATGCCCTCACAACACAAAAAATATACATAATTGCATAAATATATGCACCGCAATAGCTTGTGCAACACATCTTTCTACCTCAGCTTTGTTGTTTTCTGCCTTTTTATATCTAATTGTTGTTATTTGCTGCCACTTTTTTGTTGTTACGCAGTCGTTGTGCGGCTGCACTTGCACTTGCTTTGTTATTTACGGAAAACAAAATTAGAAACAAACAACAACAATAGCATATGAATGCACGATAAATAAAAACAGCAACTGCAATACGAATTTATTTGTTTATCGTAAATTTTTGCAAATTTAAACGTAATTGGTTCGACGAAAACGCTTTTTGTACACATCTTACATATATTTATGTAGCATAATTTTTAATTTCGGACATTTAAATATAAGATTTAGCTGCAGTATTGGCGAAACACTGAATTTTTTTTTTTACATACGCACTAGCAAATAAATATGAGTCAGCATATTCGAATTCTAAGACAATTGCTACAATGAGTATTTCGTTGGTCAAATAAGTGTAGTAATAAAAATATGTATGTTGGGTCTGAAAATATTAGCGGCATATATAAGGTTAAGCGCTATAATTGGGCTAGCAGAATTATTTAAATGCTACTTTGCCTCAAAAATGCGTATTACTTGCACAACATTTATTTTATCGTGCTTCACCATGGCGTATACGCATCATCAACATAATTCTTTTAATATCAGTTCCCGCTGGCTGTCTTAAAAAAATGTAGAAATGAATAACGAAACATTTAATTGAAATAAGTTGACAGTGTAAATAGTTGGCTGAAGCATATATTATCAGAAATATTCTTAGAATTGGATTACGTAACGGCAGTGCGTATGAGTAACTCATAGAGGATTACATAACGGAAGCGTTTTCAATGATAGTTTAGTAACTAAATGTAGTAAATTCCTCAAGATTCGTTAGACAAATATCTAAAAACACAGGAACCAAAAATAATAATTAATCAATTCGTATTAAAATTAAAATTAAATTTAATTTGCTTAAGAATTTTTTAATTATTTAAATTAATCTTATTTATTGCAATCAAATTGAATTTAACTTTT
>NW_017536686.1:208661-212139 GCF_001853355.1 Bactrocera latifrons | reverse complement strand
TTAATTAATTGAATTAAAGTTTTTTGATTTTATTTCAATAATTTTTAATATACAAAACACTACATACCTACATTTGAGTATAAACTTGGAAAGCGTCAAGTTTTCTATTTCCTGAATCATAAAAGAACAAACCAACAAGCCAGCAAACCTTAAGTACACATATAAATAGCTATAAAATTTACCAAGTGGGAGAATTGCAATATTTTCATAGCGCTTAGCTAAATAGCTGATAAGATACGCAACGCACAAACGCTTCCTCATACCACAACTACAAAAACGCTAATATTTATAGAAATGAGCGCTCATCTTTCTGCACACACACATACATACACATTTATATGTAGAAACAGTACGCACCTACACATGTTTGTATGTTTGTGTGTGTACGAAATTATCTAAATCATATTGACTTGTTAATGTTGCTGATATGGTTACAAGTGCTTGTATGTATGTAAGTGTGCTCTCAGCTAGTGCTCGCACTTAAGCTAGTACATAGTGCACTTGAACGGCGCGAGTGCTGATAAGCGGCGATAAGCAAGCAAACATATGTACCGTTGCGCTTTCTGATTTGACTTAGTTTTTAAATGTGTTTATCTGTGCGTGTGTGTGTGTGTGTTTGTAAGGCGTTAACATCGGCATTGACATTAGCGAATGTCACACATAAAATGGCACAGTGACACTATATTGCACTGATTGAGGGATATGGTATGAGATTAGGATTGGCATATACGGAGGGAGTTAGTGTGAAAAAATTTCAATGAAATTAAAAATATTAATAAATAAAATTAAAATTATTAAAAGTTGGAGGAAAATAGTCTTAACATTCTAGAACAATTTTTGTGATCTTTCTTTTCCAAAAATTCATTGAAATTCTCACTTCAACTTAAACAATTATTATTTTTAAGCAATTTTGTACCTACAATTTTATTTAATAGCTCTCAAATAATTGTATACGTTTTCAGAAAAATTTCCCATCGCAAATATTTGTGTTCGTATATCACACCAGGTAAATAGTTGCTAATATCTGTACATGTGTTCTTAGTTGGCCTTGAACTGATAATGAAAGTTCAACAAATTCAAACTGTAATGCACTCAAGCAACAACAATCGTATGAAAGTACTTGCATAGACTTGTAAATATGTAAATTTAACAACAGGCTTGATTGCTGTGCCTGCAATTGAAATTTAGTTAGACTGAAATATGCCCATATGGCAATACAGAGAAAATATACAAAGTATTCAATTATTACAAATAACAAATAAACAATTTAACAAAACTACACTTCTGCTTTGTGTCTCGTATAAGAATTTTACAGAAATAAATATTTGTACATTTTACATGGGAATATGCATATTAATTATTACCTTATAAGAATTACGACTATCACAAAATAACTTCGGGATAGTGAGACTTCGAATTATAGAAGGAAATTCTTATGAAATTTTACTTATCTTGCCAATTCAAGATTTCGATTTACAGTGACCATCGGAATGTCAACATTTTTGAAAAAATAACTCTTTGAAAACTTTTTCAAAAATAAAATTTTAATAATTTCTATACAATTTTTGTCGAATTCTTTTTAAAAAGTTGCAAACATTTTTAATTTACTTTTAAATGTTTAAACCTGCACTCCTTTTCCAAAATTCCATTTAAATTTGTTTTCCAAAATTTATTTCTTAACAGCTTTTTCGGAATTTTTTTCAAAACTTTTTCGAATATTTTTCAAAGCTTTTAGACATTTTTACATAAATTTATTTTATAAATCTCTTACAAATTTTATGTTTCAAAAGATTTTTGGAATTCGTTTTTACCAAAACTACATACGACAGAAACATTTTTTCCAAAATTTCCAAAAAAATTTTTTTTTAATTTACCTTTTGAAATCTTTTCCTAAATCTTTATTCAAATATTTTTCAACATTTTTGTAATACATTTATTTCTAAAAATTTACTTATTAAATGCTCTTGGAATTTTTTTCCAATTTTTTTTTTTTGCATATTTATTTGATGAATAAGATGTGTATAAGAGACAGCATCTAGATAAAGCAATAAATTACTTAGTTTATTTATAAACACAGCGTTTATGCTCAAAAGCACATAACTGAAAACCACATAAACGCAGACAAATACACACACAGTCATAAAAAACATAGGAAACAAAGAAATGGCATGCTCAAGGTCGTCCTATGCAAATAAAAAATCAAATGGCTAAAAACAAGAAAAAAAAAAAATCGGGAAATATTTGCATACTTTCGGCATTGCAGCATGTGTATGCTGCGTGCACTTGTTGCATGTACAACGAAAAAGCAAAATCGAATCAATTAATTTTCATACAAAAGAAAAAATATATAAAGGATATATTTTCTAAAGCAAAATTTTACTATGTTTCGCCAATTGTATCGCAACGCAACGTTTAATACAACTGCGTATTTGAAGATGAACACTGACAACATTTACGAAAATTATAAAAATGCACACACACACACGCGCCTTTTCTGTGGCACGCGGCGATGACCAGCACGCGGCCACATTGCTCACTGCAGTTCAAGTTGAATGTCGACACGAAAACTGCCAACAAAAACAAAAATAAATATTCGCACTAAACACTCAAACGTACTGACAGCTAGAGAGCAGCGCTAACGCACATATCCATACATACATAAGTACATACTTACATTCGCGTAAATATATTCTAACAGCTAATTGAGTTGAGCGCATACAAATATTTTTTTTGTTATTGTTGCTTTTGTAGTGCATTTAATAATATAGAACAAGCCCTGCCCCCCACCATCACACCAGGTATACCCCGCCGCACCGCTTTCTCAATTTTCTAAAAGCCGCCAGCAGCGGCGGCAAAAAATACAAAAACGCTTTTCCGCATCGCAGCCCGAGTCACTTCGCGGCGAGCGAACGCAAATATTTGTTGTCATCACCCTCGCCACCGCCGTCTGTCTGACACCCGCATCCACAACGTTAGATTTTATTAGCATCTGCTGGCATGCAACGCGCGTCGCCTGCATTTCAATTTCTTTGTATGTGTGTGTGTGTGTTTTTGTGCTCTGTGTGTACAGCGTTGTTGTTTGAGTGCTTTCGCAACGGCGTCAGCGAATGTCCTTCAAATGCAATTTTGCGATTAGACGCGAAGCGCTTTTTACCGGCTAACGCCATAGCGAGCGCGCCAACAAAAAAGCAAACAAATGTGCATTGGCTGATGCACTAAAAATGTATGTACGAGTGAGTGTGTGTGAATTTTTATATTTTTCATTGTGCTAGCGAAATAGACTCTTATGCGCTACCGGTCTAAGCGCCGAGTGGGAATGAGCAATCTACGATACGCCGTAATTCTACTAGTATAGTAGTCGTGGCAGGGTGACCAGAAATTAATTATTATTATTTTTTTTTTAATTTATTGTTAACATAAAAGTTTTTATTTACATGTTTTTGTTAAACAATTTTTATTATAACATTTATTTATTTAA
>NW_017536686.1:206053-207718 GCF_001853355.1 Bactrocera latifrons | reverse complement strand
AAAAAAATTTTAAGCTGTGAAAAATATTTTAATTAAAATTCTTATTATTTTCAATACTAAAAAAATTTTTTAAAATGCTAAATTTTTTTTTTGCAACTTTAATGAAAACATTTTTTTAAAAAATTTAATTCATATAAGCCATGTGCAAAATTCACCAACAGCATTTATTTCTGGTCACCGTTCAAAATCACAAGTACACTTATTTTTGCAACATTTTTATTGCGTTATTAAAAGCGAATGGCTTTTCGTTTTTCAATCGCTTTTCGCTCTTCCTTTTATTTGCATTCGTGCATACGCTTAACATTTTACTCAATATTTCACTATTTGTTTATTTCATTTTCAGTTCATTAGAATTTTCACTTCCTCGTTGTGATAGCGAACATATGCCACAGCGACCCTTAGCGCGTAACGAGCGCGCTCGCAAATTTTTCAGAAATTTATATAAAAATGCCAAGTGATTGCGTAGCTGGCGTGCATATTTAACATAAGCAAGGACACAAGGAAACTATAAAAATATACACAAGTGTATGAATGTGCTTTTTCTTCTTCTATGTTTGTATGCGTGAGTGTGGTTTGTTGTGTGTTGCAATTATTAATAAGTAAATATTTCGGCATACCTTACCCCGCCACATTTATAATCGCTGCTTGTTACTACTAGCTAGTATGCCATCACGCTCAGCGCGCAGCATAACAGCTCATCAGCGAAAAATTACAGCAACAATTGGCTCACCGCAACTGGTGAGTGTTTACTGGCGCTACACTTGTACACTGTTGCACTAAACGCTTCCGTCTCCTGCAAATACAAATGAGCTGAATGGCTTCGAGGCGGCGCTCTCCCCACAGAAGTATTAATGTGCCCACACATATATATACATATCCTTACATAATTACAGAAACATCAGTGTTTATGACATTTATAGCTGTATATATATATAACTATATATGTATGTGTATATGAATCTATACTTTTGTATAGAAGACAACAATTGCTAACACCCTTCGCCGCCGCCCTCATTGGATCCATCAGCCACTCTTTTATACATACAGATATACATAAACACATAAACTATATATACATTCATACCTCTATACATAAGTATGTATATATTTATGTGCTTTTTGTCTCCCTCGTGTCGTATCCCGCGTCCCGCTGCATGCTGCACTCAGCGTTGCATTTTGCTGCCACGTAGCCGCTGATCTTGTGTTTGTATCGCGCTGTGTGCCGCGGATACGTTCGCAGTTCTTCGCATTTCTGCACTTTAGAATGTCATTGCTGGTGCTCGGTTATGTTTCGAAATTTTTGTATGGCGCGCGGTAGCGGTTAGCGGTCAAAGAAAGAGCATAGGATAGGTTGGATTCGAGTAAAAGTAAAAATCTTACGTTTGCGGTATCGTATAACACTTTCCCAAGATAATTTTCTTTTCATTTTTGTGCCACAAGAAATAAAGTATCAGCACGTCAGCGTGGGGGAAGAAAGTGATATGCAAATTTCAAAGTTGAAAGCAAAAGCGGCAGAATATTTGAGAACAGAGAACAGAAATGCAGAAATAGTTTTTTTTTTAAACTGAGCTATAAGGCTTTTCTTCACGGATGTGTTCTGCTGAATAGTAAAAAATTAAAAAAATTAACAAAAAACTTGTATTTAAAAAAATTAAAAAAAAAATT
>NW_017536686.1:201212-204558 GCF_001853355.1 Bactrocera latifrons | reverse complement strand
ATCATACATTTTTAATAATTATTTAGAAAAATTTTCATTGTTAGCTGATAATTGTTAAATTTGAAAAAAAAAAATTTTTTTTTTACTATTTGTTTTGTCAAACTCAGCAATTTCTATTAAAACATTTTATATTATGCAATATAAACGCTCATATATTACACGTTTGAATAATTTTATGCATTTATATTGCGCTGCAGCATTCCATAAACATGTCGCATGCAACATGTTGCGAAGGACTATATTTCAAGTGGAAACCTTATTTATGTATGTGAGCTATAGTGTTTTGAGCAAATAAAATTAATAAATATTTTAGAATAAAAGTATGTTTCAACTCTCATTTTGCATGTTTAGCAACATATACACCACCCCAGCAACATTGCACACTCATGTAAGCAACAAGGAAGCAAAATTATATTCAAGAATTTCACTTTTTGAGCGAAAATGTGTTGTAAGGCGTACATATACATAGCGAAGAATAAAAAATAATAATTATGTAATTGTATAAAAGCGAAATTGGCAAAAACACTGCAGTGAACTGGCTATAAAAATGCACAACAACAAAAACACAACATACGTCTTGTGATGAAAGATGCTTGTAAACAACTGTCTTTTTACATTTAGTCACAGTCATGAAACTAAGGCATGTCAATGCTAAAGACAGAACTTATTCAGCATATAATTATTCGCTCACAAATCTACATTTACTGTATTTTTAAACCCTTTTCGATTAAATGGCGAACGTGAACTCACCTAAAATACACCAAAATGCAAACTAATTTTAGCAGCTACAGTTTAGCACCACCAAAAAAAAAAATGGAATACAATGCAGCAGATTTAGTGGGTAGACGGCGCTTTGCTAAAATTAGTAATTACAATAACAGCAACGCTAAACATAGACACAAAAGAAAAAACAGAAATAACACCACAAGCAAAATTAATACCTGCTAAGCAACCTGTGCAACGACAGCAGCGCGCCCTTTGCTATTTACAATAAGCGAATGCATATATAAATACATACATACATATATGCATATATGGGAAAAATACAAGCGAACACACAAGAGTGTGAGAGCGAAAGTGCAAAAATATTAAGGAAATCCTTATAGCTTATAAAGACATTAAGTGCAGCGGGAAGCGGGTAGTGGAGACCTAGCAGTTGGTGTGCTCATGTGTTTGTATATGTGTATGGCTATCATTTGGCGCCGACTGCTTGCCAAGTGTATGACAAGCACGCCAGTGCCTTCCACAACAGATTCGAAATTGTGTGCACAAATGCCGCAGTAACCGTCGAGTGCTGGTTGCCGCCATGCTGCGATGACCATGGCGAGTCCAGAGCTTTTTGGCGGTCTAATGAAAGCTTTCTGGCTTTTGGGCAGCCGTGCACCGCAGCTGGCAGTTGACGGCCACTACGAGCGCTACCTTGGCAATCGAATGCACAACAACCCCCTATGTGATAAGAGCTGAGTGAGTCACTCAACAAAGCACACAAAGTCTCAAGCACACATAAACACTCAAACGCACACAAACACTCAAACACCCATAAACTCTTACAAAAATGCATATGTGTTGCTAATTTTGTATTTCATGTGCGCTGAGAGCGCTTGAGTGCAATGCAATTTAAGGGTGCTCAAAAGCTTTGCGCGCTCGTCTGCGTGTGTGCTACTTGTGTATTAGTGACTAGAAAAATAGGTCAGTAGTGGATGGCAGCTGCAACTGCATTTGTGCACAACAACACTTCCGCATATGCAGGCGCACACAAATCTACATACAAATGCATAGAATTTTTGAGAGTTCGCTGAGCATTTCCTTTGAGTCGCACGCAATATCTTAAATTTAATAAATTTTAAGTCAAAAATATATCATTTAAGCAGTCCTACCAGTTTTAGCTACTTATTGTCCTTAAGTTGTTGTTGTTTTCTCGTATTCTGCCAGCAGTTTATATGGAGGCAATATTCTACTCATTTTGACAGCTCGACAATGCTGGCGCTCGGCAGACGCGCCAACGCTTAAACGCTCTTACAGCTCGACTATTGGCTGCTCAGCGCCTACACATACATTTTAGTGCATTTTTTGAATGCAGACTCGCATGTCAACGTCGAGCTGCAAGAGCGCAAAATGTAGAGAACAAGCAACAAAATTATTAAACATTTTATTAAAAAAAAATATTGTAAAAAACACAATAATTTTCTACTTTAATACTTGTTGAGAGCGCGTAAAATACTAAACTGTAAATTTTAATAAAATAATCTGCTTTGTAATAACTGCATACTATTGACTTGTGTTGCATACTGCTGCCGCGCTAAAGTGCCAGAGTGCTGCGGTTAATCAATAAACATTAAATTTAATTCCAAAAAAGTGCAAAAACAAGCTGAACAAGTACAAAGTGTAAAGAAATTCTTTAAATTTTGCAACAATTGCGTGCAAAACCGTGAAGATTAGCTTTAGTAAAATTGCACAGTGCAAAATTTTCGGCGCACGCCAACGCACGTTCGCGTCGGAAATGTCCATGCAGTAGTTTTGTGTGTTTGTATGTTTGCGCCGCAACCCTTCAATTTAAAAATAAACAGCAAATAGTATAAATGCCGACGTGCTGTAGCGAATTTATAGCGTAAAGCGTATCTTTTTTGCACATTTTCTAGTAAAAGTGAAATTATTTTCCGGCGCAGCCTTGAAGCAAAACGTACGAGTTACAAGTGCCAGCGACGGCAAGCGCGCATGCAAATCAAAGTGAATGTTCAAATATAGTAAAAGTATAGCAAAATTAGCAACTTACTATAAAATATATACAACAAACACACTGAGCTGAGCTAAGGCGAAAAAATTGTAAATTGAGTGCATATTGAGTGCGAGTTCGCAAGTTTGTATGACGTGAAAAATTGTAGCAGTACACAAATATATGAAAATTAAGAATTTTTCACAGCAACAGTCGCCTGCTCGATGGCAAATGCAAAAAGACAAAATCAAAAGTCAATTTGTTGTCTAGAAATATTCGCATGAAAGTGAAAATTTTAAATTTTACAATTGTTTTTTGTAAGAAAAACATCAAAGAAAAAAATCAAATAAAACAAATAAATAATATATATTTTGTAGTACAAGTACACAAGAATATATACATGAGAATTTTTATAAAAAAACAAATAAATTAAAGTGTAAACCAGCTGTGTGCGATAATTTACGGCAGGCCATATGCACCTCTGCTTGAATTCATATGGAAAAGGTTACTCATACGTCGTGTAGGGTCTGATGGATATGTGTAGCCGTAGGCGTATGGTAAGCAAAGTGGGTTTAGACGTATAAATTTGGTTAAAATAATTCAAAAGGAAATATTAAAAATTAATAATTAAAA
>NW_017536686.1:196761-200490 GCF_001853355.1 Bactrocera latifrons | reverse complement strand
ATTTAGTTTAGTAAAAATTTAATTTTAAATTAAACAAATAAATTATTACAAATTCAAAAATAATTTAACAAAAAGTACAACCTTCAGTTTTTCTCATCGACTTTCACTTTTAAGCTATTTTCTTTTTGCGATTTATACAATTCAATGCGTCATTTAATTTCACCTTCACCGCCACCATTTTGCAGTGAAAAATCTCGCAAGCAGACGTATTCAAGGCAATTTACAAATCACTTGTGTATGTATGTATGTATAGAGCAAAAGAAGACATCCCACCACATATACATGCACGCCGGTTATATATTGCCTGTAGAGGACATTTGTGCAGCAAAATCAAGTACGTAACCTCTAACGAGGTTACCATATATATTGCACAAGTTGCGCTTGACAGCTGGAGGGTTTTGAAGTTCTTGAGTGTCAGACGGAGGCATTTGAGTGGAATTGAAATTGAGTGTTTTTTTCTCAAATTCTGAGGCTGGCATTGAAAAATGCAAAAGTGAGTACGAGAGCCACAAAAAAGCTACTCAAAAGTGCATAATGAGTAGCAATGCAATTGAGTGGCTTATCAGTTGAATAGTAAGGGATTGTAATGGGAAAATGAACATTTGTTGTGGCTAGAAATGATAATTGGTGGCAAATGACGTCGTAAAATAATATATTATGAATACAAATACTAGTTTGTTTCTAAAATAATGCTGCTCGATACTAATGTATTTTGAAGAAAATCACTCAATGAGTAAATTTCAAATTAAATATTCTTTAACTCATCTCTTTACACACACTTAATCACCCTTTGCATTTAAAAAAGCAGTGAAAAGTATTCTATACGTCAAATTGCTAGTGTTTGCACTCACATATACATACATACTCATATGCACACACACACATTTGCATATAATGTGTATAAATAAAATTAGCGACGTCAAAGAATGCAACAGACGTAAATTGGTTGCGCTCACATGGTCATGGACAAATACGCACACGTGCAAATTATGCGCACAAAAACATACGCCGAGCGATTAAAATAATATATTTTGTTAGTATGAGGCTGCATACTAACATATGTATATAGACACACGAACTCATTGATTCATATAAGTTTAAAGCTTGCGATAAGATAAGGTTGAGTTGATAAAGAATGAGAGGAGAAAGTGTGTTTGCAAAGGAGGAAGGGTGAAGAATTTGTACACATACACATGCAGACGAGTGTTGCTTATAGCGGAACTGTTTGTATAATGCGTCAAGGCTTGAGTGCTGTATGCAAATTTATTTATAATGCATTCAATATGCTTGTGGGTATGTGTGAGCATATATATATGAATATGTACGTTAATATATGGGTGAATGTTTTGCTCTGCACAAATATCAAATACATATTCTATTTATTAATGGACGCCAATAAGGCGAGACAATGGGAGCGCGATGTCTTAACGCAATGCTGGAGAGGCAATAGAATTGTCAAAGGGGTGCATAAAATGCATTAAATGTGAACAATTTGTGCGTGGCATATTGATTTCTTAATTGACAGTTAGTGGAGTTCTTACAGAAGGAAAAAGATTAAAAATAAATTTAAAAGTAAAGCAGAGTATAATAATAAATTGCAAATATAATTAAATTTATAAAAACAAAAACTACAAAAAATTTCTAAACAAATTACAGCAAATTAAGAATTTAAATATACTATATATCAAAACACATTTTTGAAAACAAGAGTTTTTTTTTTAATTTTTAGCAATAATTTTGTTTTCTTTTTGCTATAATTTTTTCAAACCATTTAAATACAAAATTAAAAACTAAAATGATGTCATATTTTGCAAATTTTTGTTTTAAATATAGCTATAAAAAATTATTATAGTGGTAGTTTTGCTATAAAAAAGGTATGGAAAATTTTTGCTATAAAAAATATATAAATTGTTTTACGAAAAAAAGCAGTACGGACATGTTTTGCTATAACATATTATAGAAAACTTTTTGCCATAAAATATTATAGAAAGTATTTTAACACAAAATGTTATTGAAACTATTTTTCTATAAAATATCATACACAACATTTTGCTATAAAATATTTTACAAAATATAACTAAGCATGGTTTTTCCTATAAAATTTTATTCACAATTTTTTAACTGTAAAATTAAGAGACACTACATAAGCAGAAACATATTAATATGCCATATATTTTTTATTATATATTTGCCATAATTTTGTAATAATTTTTTTCGATTTATTTTGAGAGAAAAAAATGGGAAAAACTTTTAACTTGATAGTATGCAAAAAGTTCAGAAATTTGCCATATGTTATAAAATTTTTTGAAAACAAGTCATATTTTACTTAAAAATATTAAAAAGTAAAATTAATCTCCTTTTAATTTAACTTAAATTATTAATTATCATTCTTTTAATTTTGGTGTTATTAATATACTACTATAAAGCTACAGTCTACAAGTTTATTTCTGAAGGAAATAATGTGTAGACAGGCTATAAAATATTCTTGATTAATTTTGTAAAATTTTGCTATAAAATTTATTGAGAACTTATAAATTTGGCTCAATAATCTACTGCCTTCTGCTAGCACGACTGCAGTACTGCATCTACACATATATGTAAATACAAAAATATTGCTCACATATACATACATACACGGATATATAAGTACGTACTTGGGAAAGTCAATAAATATTTTCTTTTCACCGATCGGAAAAAATCGAATTCAACAAGCCAGAAATAATGAGGCATTACGCCAGCAGAGCCAGTGACGGCAGCTAAAGTAAAAGTGAAAATGCAACAGCGAATCTTTGCGCCTGTCGTCACTACAAATACCGACTGAGCGTTATTTAAACTGTACACGAGTACATATACACACACACACACAAATACATATTTACATATTTTGCACTGACATGCAAATAAAGCCTTGGCATTTAGCACTTTTTTGCATTGTTTGCGAGCTCAAACTCTTCAACAAACACATGTGCATATGCAAGAGTCCGTGGCCACCCCCAACCTAATAAACAAAAAACACACTGCCACACATACACATGCGTCAATAAGTAGGTAATTGGGTAGTGGCACTCGAGTGGGCAGCGGCGTCAAACACGCTTTGCATGAGCGCGGCGAAAAGGGCAAATGCTTCAGATTCAGAAAGAGTGGGAGCGTGAGTGTATGTGTGTGTGAGTGAAGTAATGCATCGCAGACAAACGAACGCTCTAACCTTGGCTGTTAATACAATTATAATATAAAATTAATATTTTATTGACCAAAGCAACAAGAAACAGAGTTCATGGCAAGTGGAAAGAGACTCAAAAGAGAGGAGCCTATTCATGGTGAAATTTATTTTTACTGCGTCTAAAGGTCATTAGTTCTCGCCGAGTGTTGTTGTAGTTCAAGTTTAAGGTTATCGAGCACACTGCTGCGGAATTTTCACGCAAACACACACAATTGCATACAGTAAGATATGCATCTGAGGCCTTCAACTTTTACCTTAGACAGACGTGTGTGTGAATGTGCACGATTTTCAGGCGTTAATTGAATTTTTAGCAAAATTTGGGTATGAAATTTGTGTTTCACTTGAATTAGAAGCTTTATTTAAATTATAAAATAAATTCGAAAGAGTTTTTTTAAACAGTTAAATTCAAGATTAAATCAAATTATGTAAATTAAAGTTGTAAAAAATTAAATTTTTTTAATTTACATTAAAAATGTAAAAAACAATTTTGTTTTGTTGTTAAATCAATT
>NW_017536686.1:195085-196715 GCF_001853355.1 Bactrocera latifrons | reverse complement strand
ACTATAAAACACGAAATGTCTTAATTATTGGGTTTTGGGAAAAAATGCAAATATTTAATGGGGGAGCCTGCTTAGAAGCTTTTAAATCGATTTTTTTTAATGTTTCTATAAAAATTATGGCAATGTCAATTTAAAAATATTTTGCAATGAAAAATGTTGTTATATAAAATATTAAGGAGCATAAATTTTAAAATAAATTGCTATAGAAATTTTATGGCAAAAGCTTTGCTATAAAATATTTTTTTAAAAGTTATTTTGCTATAAAAAGGTATGGAAATTTTTTTTGAAAATTTTTCTTCAAAAATTAAAAAATTCAGGAAGTTCTTTGATATAATATATCTTAAAAAACATTTTGCTCAAAAATTCTTTGCTCTTAAATATTATAAGTGTATTTACTAAATTATATTTATGATTTTAGGTTATAAAAATTTTTTCTATGTATATTTTAAATAATATATTTTCTAATAAGTACATAAAAAATTGCGATAATTCTAACTAATTTATTTTCCACTTCCAGGAAATTTTTATTATAAAAAGTCATTTCGCAACGGACTAACGCGGGAACTGCAACCTCCTGTATAACTAACCAAAAAACTATAATTATACATATACACACACTTCGTCTACGATATAAGTAAAGCGGTAAACAGAGAATTTTGTACGAAAATTCAAAAAACTGTAGCAACAAAATCAATCAAAAACCAAAACAAAAACACACAAAATGAACGTGCAATTAGCGCAACAGTCAGCAGCACACACCAGCAGAAAGCATTGTAACAACAGTAGTACTAGCATTAGTTATATTAGCAACAACAACATGAACACCACCGTGAACACACAATCACAACAGCAACAACAACAGCCAGCCAACAATCGCACAATGTCCACAGCGGCGACGTCAACACCGACGCCGTCACATCGAACACAAAGTCCCGCTATAGTGCCGCCGCAGCCCACCGCCACAACGTCTACGGCCGCCTGCACAGCGACGACAGCGCCAATGCGCAGCGCGCGCAGTCCCTCACCCGACGGCACACAGGACTACGATGTGACGCGCATGCGCGAGGAGGACTTCGAACGGCTGGCCGTTTACATAGTACCCGATGTGCAATGTGAGCGTGGCGTAGCGAATCGGGCGGATCGCACGCTGCCACGCAGCCTAACACTCAAACCCTCGATGGTTTTCTCAACGCCAAATGTTAAGGTAAGCGGGCTGCCGCCTACTTCGTATATCTATACTGATGTTGTTACTGAATTGAAATTAACATTTTGTATTGTTTTTGTCGCCTTTGCAGACTGAAGGAGTTTGGAGCACTGGTGTGATACCGCGCGGCACACGTTTTGGTCCCTTTGAAGGCGTTCCAACTCCGAACTATCCCAACGATACGAATAAGGCGCGCTATTTTTGGCGGGTAAGCACAAAAACAATGAAAATAATAATAAAACAACTACTCTAATGCAACAGAAAGCAGGCTCATCAGCACTTTTATAGGTCACTCAAAGCATTTCAATAACTCATAGCATCACATTTAAAAGGATAAGTTTAAATATATTTGAAAAAAGTTTTTGTTTCATATATTAGTTTGTTTAATTTTTTTATTAAGAAAAATTTTTTTGTTAATTTTATTAA
>NW_017536686.1:193564-194673 GCF_001853355.1 Bactrocera latifrons | reverse complement strand
CCAATTTTTTTTATTTATTAGTTAAAATTAAGTAATTATAATGGACGCTTTCACTTCAAAATATTTTTATATTCTAATATATGTATTTCCAAATATTATATTTTTGATTAAAATCACCTAATCGATTTTATATCTAACAATATGCTGATTTTGTTGCCTACCTTTAAGCGCGCAAAAAATGTTCACGCTTTTATAGGCAAAGCATATTAAGTTTTTGTTTTTTTTTTTTCAAAATATATTATTATTTACTTAAACTAAAATTCATCAAACCAACCATAAAACCATTGCAAACTCAAGCCAACATTCCAGAAACCATTTTTGACTTACTAATAATTCAACAAGCCATCAAACCATCCATAATGCCATACCATAAATTACTTATCTTGACTTCTATAATTTTCAATATGCTTACTGATATTATTAAAAGAACTATAATTTGTATAAAAATTAATAATTTCTAACCGTTAACCAAAACCAAACTTTTTCCATTTTATTTCATGTACATATATATATTTATAAATATATTCCTACCACCAAAACTACCATCACCAACTTAACAAACAAAAATCAAATAACAACTCTACCAATCATCTACAAATTCGACATAACCTAAAAATCGAACCAAAAAAAAAAACGAAATTCTAAAACGCATACGCATTTGAAAAATGAAAAAATAAAATTACAAAAATTCGAAATAATCAGGTGCAGGAAACACGCCACATAACCTACGGGAACATTAAGGTACTATTTTATGCTTTCTAACAACTTTTTTTACCGCTAACTCTTAAACGTTAAGTACAACTACTTTCGACGTTCTACACTCTTGCTCACTGTCGCTCTCTCGCTCTATCTCTCTCTCTATATATATAGTTATCGCTCTATCTCTCTCTTTCCCTCTCTGACATTCTCTTATAATTGAATTATTTTGGGTATACAATTTTAATTATTATATTTTAGAGCTCATGCAGCCAGAGTGTATGCTAAGTTATTTTTTTAAGATGTTTAAGCTGACTATAGACGATTTTTATTTCGAAAGCAATTAAAAGTACTAATTTAGCAAAATTTTATAAATTTATTAGAAAAAATTTTTGAAATTAGTTTTTGATTTA
>NW_017536686.1:184303-193379 GCF_001853355.1 Bactrocera latifrons | reverse complement strand
AAAAACAATATAATAAAGAATTTTGTTAAAATTGTATACATTTTCGAGTAAAAAGTTTTAAATAATCTGTGCAAGTTTTGTCTATAATCAACTTTCTAACGCACTTTAGCGTACCTTCAGGCGCATATTCAGCTATTTAATGATTAAAATATAAAATATTGAAACCTATACTAATCTATCTTTATTTTTTTAATATTATTTCAATTTTTGTAAGCAAATTTATTTACTTTTACATTTCATTTATTATGTGATACTGCCTGTTATTGGTCTTTTATGAATTGGTGTTTCGCTATACATAACTATAAATATATTTTGTGTAATTTTCCAATGTTGTTGTCGTTGTACACTCTTTTAATATATAATGTAATATGTCATTGTTTTAATTTTTTTTTTCTAATTGAAAGCGAACTCTGTCGCAACTTTGTAGACTGAACTCTGAACTTTTGTGTCGAAATTTTTCCGAAACCGTCAAAATGGTGCACAATACTGCGGCTTACATGCCAGCAAATAAGTGTTTTGCACCAGTTTGCACAATATTTTTTTGTTGTTGTTTTTCTTACTCAACTAACTTAACTTGTTGACCATATATGTTTGGCTATATCCCATAAGCTAACCAAACTTCCCCGATTTCTTTTCGTTTTCCTCTCTTCCCCTCACATGATTGACGCATTTCGCCAACAGATCTTCAAAGATGATTACTTCTACTATCTGGACGGCTCGGATCGTGCGCAAGCGAATTGGATGCGTTACGTCGCCTCCGCCTACAGTTTATCGGTGATGAATTTGGTGGCCTGTCAACATCAGGAGAACATCTATTTCTACACCACACGTGACATAATGCCCAACGAAGAGTTGATGGTGTGGTATTGCAAGGATTTCGCAAGACGGCTGGGTTACGATGTCGATCCGGAGCGCACAATTTTCGGCGCCTGCAAGCAGGCTGTGGACGATGACGAAGACGCGGAGGCCGATGCCGAAGATGAAGATGTAACGAGTAATGCCACAGCAACGAGCACATCGCTGCTGAGCCATAAAGCGAAATTGCGTTCGAATTCACCGTACTGCATGCCAGCGCCCGAAATACCACCCGAAGTGGCATACAATCACATCACCTACGTGATGGGGTTGCCAATACCTCCACTACCGGCGGTGGTGGCGGGCAATACGACCACCGTTAGTCGGCGCTCCATTACGCCCAGTCCGTCGCCACCCAGTTGCCGTGACGCGAGCGCCAGTCATATGACACAGCATTTAGTCGGACTGCCGCATATACAACATGCGCAGTCCACGCAGCGGCTGGGCGCACATCAACTTTCGACGCAACAACTACCTGCTACACACCACCACCAACAAACCCAACAGCAACAACAACATCAGACGGTGCTGCATCTGAAGCAGGAGCCGGGCGCGTCGGTAATTGTGCGCGAACGTTCGCCGGCGAGCAGCGAGTGTGGTACGAAGGAAGCGAAGGATTTGGCGGGTTCGCCGTTGCCTCACAAAGACACACACTACGAACATCAACTGACGCCGAATGATGGTAGCGTGCGTTCGGTGCGCTCTGATGAGGGCTACCACAGCAACGAGTATCATGAGGATGGACTGACGCCACCCGAGGACTCGAGCGATAGCGAGAGTGAGCACAACTATGTATTGGACTGTTCGAAGAAAGCCATTGCGCCAAAAGAGACTGTCATCACGCATCCGCAGAAAGCGGCCGTTGCTGCGGCTGTGGCCGCGGCAGCAGCTGCGGCGAACAGTAACAGCAACAACAATGCGACTGTTAGCAGCAACTGTGCCACCGCCACGCAAGTGGTGCCCGCCGTGGTGTCTTCCGTTGCTGGCGCTATGGACTGCGTTGGTGGTGGAGATAAAAACGAGTATCGAAAATTCAAGGTGAAAATGCCACTGAAGTATGAGTTCAAGAATAGCAAATGCGCCATTAAGACTGAGGCCATGTGCCACCTAAACAATACAAATAATAGCAAACAGAATACAAGTGACGAACTGCCCACAGTTGGTGCCACCTCCAGCGAAGATGATTTGCTGGCGGCCAATGAAGCCACGCCTGCTTGTACATCCTCAACACAGCTGGACGATGAAGCGATGGATGTGGACCATATGCCTGGTTCAACGACGCAACAACAACACGCTTCGAGCACCGTCATAATGGTGGATCGTAGCCTTAATAATACCAACGGTCATGCGACGCGTGCAATTGTGCCACTAAACAAGGCATACTATGAAGCTGAGACCAGCACACCGCCACCATTACCCCCAACAGCTACACAATCAGCGTCGGCGGCTGGTGTTGCCTACATGCGCTTCACGCCACCATCCTCCAGCATACTCGAAACCATATTGACGGGTCAGCATCGGCTGGAGGCCGCAGCTGCTGCGGCGGCAGCTTGCCGTCAAGCCAATGCGGCCACACCGCCACCTTCATCACCCACAGAGATGGCTTACTCCTATAAGAAATCGCATCGTTATGGCAATGCAGTAAGTCCGGACTCGAGTTCCAACTTAGCGCAGGCGCCCGATATGCATGCAGCAGCGCTGCACGACACCGAAATGCTAATTGCATCGTCGCGTGGCAGTATGAAGGACGACTGTTCGCCACCGCCAGCACCGGGCCATGATGTGAAATTCTCGCCAGCGCATGTTGCACACAGCGCCTTTGTCTCGGATGGCCATCAAACGCCGCCATATTCTGCGTACTCACCTTATTCCAGCGGTAGCGTGAATGGTGGCGCGCCAGGTGGCGGTCATCCACTCTCACATATGCCCACATCCACCTTCCACTCGCCGCCACATAGCTCACACTCACCCTTCGAACGCCAATGGGACGGATCCAGCGGCTCCACACCCAATCTGCACCTACTGCAGTCCAGCTCACAGATGCTAATGAAACCGTTGCGCATTTCACCGCCCAGCAGCCTGAGTCCCGATGGCAATTCGTGTCCGCGCAGCGGCAGTCCACTCAGCCCGAACTCGTTGGCGGCGCGCGGCTACCGTTCATTGCCATACCCATTGAAGAAAAAAGACGGCAAAATGCACTATGAATGCAATGTGTGTTGTAAGACCTTCGGCCAGTTGAGCAATCTGAAAGTGCATCTGCG
The DNA here is from genome assembly GCF_001853355.1 of Bactrocera latifrons. Taxonomy (NCBI): domain Eukaryota; kingdom Metazoa; phylum Arthropoda; class Insecta; order Diptera; family Tephritidae; genus Bactrocera; species Bactrocera latifrons. Next base: position 190,263 of record NW_017536686.1, on the reverse strand, counting down.
CACTCATTCCGGTGAGCGGCCGTTCAAATGCAATGTCTGCACGAAGAGTTTCACACAGCTCGCGCATTTGCAGAAGCATCATTTGGTACATACCGGTGAAAAGCCGCATCAGTGCGACATCTGCAAAAAGCGTTTCTCGTCGACGTCAAACTTGAAGACGCACCTGCGTTTGCACAGCGGTCAAAAGCCGTACGCTTGCGATCTGTGCCCGCAGAAGTTCACACAGTTCGTACATCTGAAGCTCCACAAGCGCCTGCACACCAACGATCGGCCCTACGTCTGCCAAGGTTGCGACAAGAAGTACATAAGCGCATCCGGCCTACGCACTCACTGGAAGACAACGAGCTGTAAACCCAACGATCTGGAGGAAGAGCTAGCCATGGCCGCGGCGGCAACCTCAGAGTGTTTAGGTAAGTTTGCGCAGCAAGCGCGCTTTTGCCTTCCAAGGATATATTAATTCAAAACATATTCATTTATTCCTGCAAACAGATAAGTACGTGCCTGAGCCCGACTCGCGCGAGGCCTTCGAGCATATGCAACAGCAAATGCATCCACATTTGCGTCACTTGCCTCCCAGCAGCGGCAGCGCGGGCAGCCACGCCAACGCTGCCGTTCGTCCGCCATCGCCACGTCTGATTTCCATCAATCCGCTACATCAACAACAAACGCAAACGCATGCACATCTACAGCAGCAGCACGCCGCCATGTTGCAACAGCACGCGGCCGCAGCGGCTGCCCAACATTTGTCCGGCGCAACGTCGAATCCCAACGCCGCCGCTAACATGTTGATTGGCTCAAGCGCGCAACAACAACAACACCACCACAGCCTACAACAACAGCAGCAACAACACCTGCAGCAACAGCAACAACAGCTGCTGCAGCAGCAACAGCAGCAAACACATCCGCTAAAAGCCAGCCTCAAACAGCAAATGCATTTACTACCAGCGGGCGCCGCCAACGGCAATGGCGCTGGCGCGATCAACTCCCCTCCCGGTGTTGCGCCAAACGACGCGTATATGAGCGTCTCGCACGCGCACGCTGCAGCAGCTGCAGCCCATGCCGCGGCCGCAGCTGCAGCGGCGGCTGCTCATGCGGCGGCAGCTCATCAGCACGCGCAGAATCAGGAGTCGCGTCCGTCAGTGATCGAATCCAGTCAGCCGATGATCATCGAGTGCACGTAGAGCGCGATAGGCGCCCACTGAAGCGCTAGCAAAAACACAAACAGTAACTAAAATCAAGCTGAAAAGTTGCGGTTGAGGTGTGCGGGCGAACACGTGGCGGTTTGCATAGCAGTTGAGTTGAGCGCTGAATTGCAGTGAGTGTAAATGGTATTATCACTCGTCGATTTTAAACAAAAGTGCTGTCGTCGCTGTGGCAGCTCTGAGCTGGAAGGTCTCACAAAACCAAGAAACAAACAACAGTGCAATATGAAAATGTGAAAGCTCATTTCGTGGCGCTTTTGCTAAATGGCGCGCTTTCATTTTCGATTTGTCGGAGATGAGCGCTTTTACACGTAACACAACTGAGCTAAGTGAAAAACTAAAACTTTAACGGTATTATTAATTTAATAGTCGACAACGTCATTTTAATAATTAGTGATTTTATTGATTGGTCTATGTAGCTATAAATAATTACAAGCAATTAGTTAAAATATACATTTAATCATAAAAAAATTATTTTACTCAAGTTCAAAGTCACTCGCTTTACTCAACGAGTTTCGGGTGCATTTCAGAGTTCGAGTTGTAGTTGAAAGAAAAGAATTTTCATTTCTTGAAAAGATCTCAAAATTGGCAGCCAATTATTTTGCACAAAATATCTTTTGTTAAAAAAAAAGATGAAACAAAATTCAAAAATATTCAAGACTTCTTTATGTCAACCGAAAGTGGTGTATACAAGTAACCGCGAGTTTTATACGTGGCAGATTATGCATCTTCATAGTTTTTAAATATCAAAATAACAGCAAAAGAAGTTACAAATCTATATAGTATATTTCTAAAATTAAACTTTTGGCTAAGCTCCATTGCAAATTGCATTTAAAACCAGCATTGTACTAAAATTATATTAACTGAACAAATTTAAGTAAGTATGCTAGCGAAAGCGAAGAACTGTTGGAGAAAACAAGTTGCCTTATTTTAATTTAGAACTGCGTGTTTTGCGGTATCATGCTGAACTTTGACAAACTTTGTGTTAGTAAATTGATAAATGCGTTGTTTTAAAAAATTACCGAAAGCTACAATGTTTTAATGCGTGCGAGTAAGACACTACTGACAAGAATGAAAGCTGAACTAAAATTGGTTTCGCTTTGCTGATAACATTTCGATTTGTAGGAAAAGTTTATATGAAAGCTCTGTAGGTTTCTGTGAAAGCTCACTATGATATTTTAAAATTTTCTTCTATTTTGCTTAAAATTTCTAATTATAGTAACCGCTTAAAAAATTTAATTGAAAGTTCTATAGACTTTTTTGTGGAAGCTCACTATGAGATTTCATATTTTTTTTAGAATTTGTTTAAAGTTTCTAATTAATTATTAGGTTTAAAATTTCCATTTCCCTTTTTCATGAAAGCTCCTTGAATCTTTATAAAAGCTCTTCACACCTTCACGAAAGCTTTTTAAAATTTTGGGGAATAGTAGAAATATTTCTTAAATTGAGTTAAAACTGTTCTACATTTTTAAAAACTTTTATCACATACGTATATATTGGTTGAAAGTCACAATGTCTTGACATTAGCCACAAAATAGAGAAATTTAATAAGTGAACGCTTCCAAAAATCAGCGAAAGTTCTTTGCAATTTTGAAAAGCTTTTCCAAATTTTGTGAAATATTTTACAATCCGTCGTAATAATTTTATGGTAGCTACAAAGTAAAGAAATTTCGAAATGAAAGCTTTCGAAAAACGGTGAAATTTTTTTGCAGATCAGTTGAAGTTTTTTCACACTTTGCAAAATATTTTACAATCTAGTTTTGCATTAGCTACAAATTAGTGAAATTTAGAAAGCGAAAGCTACAAAAATCAGCGAAAGCTCTTTGCAAGTTAGTGAAAATTGCACGTAAGATACATTGAATCACACTTTCGAGGCTTATCTTTCAATATCAATCATACACAAATACGAAGTCAGTCAGCTGATTAAGAACATTGCTAAATCAATGAAGAACGATTTCAAGAAAAACATTACTACTTAATTCAACACAAAATTTTAATTTATAATTTCCTGTAGTAAAATTTTTTCCAGATATGTCTTTTCTAAAGTTCATAAGCATGCAAAAAAGTTTAGTTAATTAGTAAGCGTATTGCATAAACTTAGACTTTACTTTAATATAAATAAATGAGCATAAGTAAACATGTAAAATATGATATAGTATAACAGTATAGCAAAATACCACACACAAATACATATGTACATAGAACACTGTAATACGAAGTTGCAGTAAGCAGTAAGTTTGTAGGCAAAACTTTATACGAAATAGTTAGGCCTAAGCAAATAGTTGTAGTGAACACAGATACACAAACACAAATATACACATATAAACAGAAAACACACACATACACAAACATGTATATAAAAACCATATGCCACGTGCGACGCGTGCAGACGTGATCACGTTAGCAAAACTTAGCTGAAGATCGGTGCTTTTTGAACTGTTTCTATTTGTAAAGTTTTATTATATATTATTATTATAAACAAAATGAAAAATTACCAAGAGGAAGAAGAAGAAGAACAAAAAAAGAAACAAAGTAAAATGTGAAAAATATGAAAATCTTGAATTGAATATTTTTCCAAAAAAACATAACTGAGCCCAAGTGTTTATAGCTGTAATGAGAATGTAAGCGAGATATTTAATATTATTACTGTTAAAACTTACATACGAACATATATGTAATGCTATCAATTAATTAATATTGAAATATGTACTGATACATTTAATTATTATATAGTGAATCGTTTTATATTTAAGCTTCAAGTGTGCGTGTATAGTGGAACACTGACAGAAATATTTGGCTTAGAGCATATACATACATACGTACACATATATACATACATGCATAAAACCCTTACTTATACCAAAACTTTTGAAAACATACTACAAATACAAGAGGAAGTATCGAAAATACTATTTTCCAAATTCTAAAAAAAAAAAAATTGTTTGTTTTTGTTTCTTTTCTGGTGCGATTGATGATTTTCGATTGAATTGAAGGGGACGTTATTTTCCATATCTAAACGGCTGGACGAGTTGTGGACAAATTTAGGTTATTCAAATTTTTCTTCTTGATCTACTTTTGGGAAGAGCCATTTGAGGGTCGATAATAAATCGATATTTTAAAAAATATCGAATTCTTTTCTAAAAACCAAACTTTAAAATTGATGCAAAATAATTCAAAAAAAAAAGCAATAATTTTTTCAAAATTTAGAAAATTAAATATAAAAACCGATAACTTTAAATTCCATAATAAATATCGATATCATAAAAGTCGATAGTTTATAAAATCATACGACCTGTTTATTTTTTATAACTAGGGAAACTGCGTAAAATAGTGAAAAAATTTATAATAAAAAGATATTGATAATTAGAAAATGTTTAAAAAAATCAATCATGCAAAATCGTTACATTTTCGAAATTGTGGAAATAATAAAAAACTGATAACAAAAAATTCTATAACAAATATCGATAACAAAATAATTATGAAAGAGTGGATAACAAAAAATATCGATATTAAAATTCGATAACATGACATTTGAGTGAAAAATCCAAAACTCAATCATGAAGAATCATTAATTTTTCAAAACTTTGCAAATAAATGCAAGAACCGATAAAAAATTCCTTAATAATTATCGATAAGAGAAAAAGTGGATAACTCAAAATATCGACTCTAAAAACCGATGACGTAATACTTATAAATTGTGAAAAATGAACAAATCTATAACGAAAAATCGATAAATTTTCAAAAAAAATTTAGATTAATGTTAAAATCGATAACATAAAATTCGATAATTTAAACAAATTTACTAAAAATTGCCCATATTACAGGAAAATTTGCGCAATGTATATCATACAAATTTATAATAAAAAAAAAACGATACTAAAAATCGATTATATAAAATTGATAATTCGTAAAATTTTCAACCGATTTTTCCCATTTTTCTGTTAACTAAATTCTTTTGATTTCTTAAAAGATTTACGAAGCAGGAGACCTGAAAATCTATTATTTTTTATTTTAAGTGGGGCTATAATAGTTAAGACTGATATAAAAGTTAACTGTGTTCCAAAGAAATAGTGTCTAACAAATGGTTTGTCTTGAGGGATTTCGAGAACTCAACAGTAATTACTTTGACAATGAAGGGTCTGAAATGCTAAGGCTCCGTTCACACTCAAGTGTTTCTTAAAAAAATTCTTAATATATTGTTGGGCCAGCACACTGTTCTAAATTAATTGTTTTGATTGTTTATTAATATTTTGGCTGGACCAAAGTGGACCTACAAATTTTTATATTTTTCAAATTCATGAATTTATATTCAAACTTGGAGAAATATTCATAACTAAATTTTGCTGCGTAAATTCAAAACCTGAATAGTAAATTCCTTGGAATTAAAATCACGTTAATGTCCACTTTCTATTATATTATTTCCATTAAAAAATCAAACAAAAATATATGTCAAGTAAATTTGTTTCGTTGACCTTCAGAATGTTTTTTTGGCAAGAAGGAATTTATAATTGAAATTTGTTTATTACCAACATTTTCAACTGAGTTACAGTACTAAAAAGGATCGTTTAATATAAATTAGGGCAAAATAATTATTAATATGATAATAATGAATAATTAAATATTTTCGTTGTTTTCTGTGAAGTTTATGAAAATTTTATTTTATGACGATTTATGCTATAATCAGCAATCAGAATAAAAAATATTTAAAAGTCCCAAAATAAATATTTTTCATAAAACATTTTCAACAACATTAAACTA
>NW_017536686.1:182287-183558 GCF_001853355.1 Bactrocera latifrons | reverse complement strand
TATAAACTAAAATAAATAAATTTAAGCTTACACTATGAGGCTGATTAGTTTAAGTATTTAAGCGCTAAGCAATAACTATTGGAAACACATACATATATAGCTTCCAATAATGCATACACATACATACATACATTTATATGAATATATATACAAAGATGTAAGCAAATTTAATGTGAATTTTTTAGTGAAATCAGAAATGTTATTATGCGCATGAGCGAGTGTGTGTGTGTAAAAGTAATAGAGCGTAAGCGGAGAAATCTAAATAACTGTACTAAATGGTTGGTAAAAGTCACTGTAAGATCAGCAACACCAATTCGCATTAAATTGTGCAAATTTATATTACAAACTAACTGTACACCTTTGACATATACATACAGACATAGCATGTAGTTTTAATAAGTGCATAAACGCAAGTGAATCTATTAATTTATAAACGCTAATTTATTTAATCATTTATTTTATATATTTTGTGGAGACTAAATTTCAACATTTACAGAATTATGTGTGTTGTTGTGCATTGTTTATATGTGTGTGCGATTATGAAATGAGAATTGCGCTGGAACTATGATTTTTACAATAAAAATAAATAATTTTGCTACATATGGAAATTTGTTGGTATTTTATTTGGTACTTTATTTTTTGAGTTTTTTTCGTTTGTACGGTTTTGAGTTAATATTTAAATTTTATTATATTTCTTTTTAAGAATTCAAAGTAGGCCGAAAATATACAATTCGTTATTCTCTGTAAAGACTTTTTTCTAGTTTTTGTCATATAGGGGTTTTTTTTGTTGGTAAACTATTCAATCTCGAAAATTTCAAAAATATCTCAAAACTTCATTGAAAATCATTCAAAATTGAACAAGTTAGGCAATAGGTTTTGTATAAATTCAACAAATTAATATGAAAATGAGAAAAGTCTGTTTAAAAAAGATTTTCAATATTATAAAAGTCCGAAAGTGTGCATATGAAATTTTAAGTATCATGAACCGCATAAGTCACTTTTTATAAATTATGATAATTTCTCATTTCCCTTCATTTTAATTTTAAATATTTAATTTGCATTACAAATCAGTATATTTATGCGAAATCACGCATAAATGCTTAAATCAACTTTTATAAATTTTGAGAAGGTCTAGATAGTTTTCTAATAATGAAAAATACTATTCCAAAAAAATATAAAAAAAATCAGGGAATTTAGCGTGTTTTATTAAAATTAAAAAAAAAATTTCCAAAAAAAATTAAAAACAGGATAGTTCAATTCATATCAATTTT
>NW_017536686.1:179850-181186 GCF_001853355.1 Bactrocera latifrons | reverse complement strand
TTTAAAAAAATATCCAAAATCACGCATAAAAGCTTTTTTTTTTGGGAAAAAAATTTAAAAAATTCATGTCGACTTATTGGATAACAACAAATAAATATTTATCAATTCTTTAGGAATTCTTTTAATATTTAGCCCCTAAAAAATTAATAACCACATAAGTCCATTTTTGTAAGTTTTGAGAATATCTTTCCTACTCTTTATATTTCATTTTAACTTTTAATATTTTTTGAAATATTAGCAAATATACGCGAAATAATGAGACAAAATTATAAATCCATTTCAGCAGTTAAATAATAACAAATATTTAGAAGTTTTTATAATAATTTGCTCAAAAAAATAAATAGTCACATAGGTCGATTTTTATAAGGTTTGAGAGTTTCTTTCCTCACTTTCATATTTAATATTAACTTCTAATTTATTTTTGCAAAAGTTAACAAATTTATGGGAATTCGCGCAGAAAAACTTAACTCRACTTTTATTTTAAGTTTTGAAGAAATGTAAAAAAGTTCATTTAAACTAATTAATGRATAACAAAAAATATTTAAAAATAACCATATAAGACAATTTTAATAAATTTTGAGAATATCTTGTCTCTTCATATTTAGTTTTAACTTAAAAATTTTTTTTTTTTAATTAACAAATTTTTAACTTCAGGAGATGCAGTTTTGTTAAATTTAACAAAATTTTCAATACAACTTTCAATAGTGACCAAATTGGACTTAAGCTTTTTCTCTGCTTCTTTAAAAAAGTTTAGTTTATGAAATTTGATTTTGCGGCTTTAGAAAGGGTTCAAATTGTGGCTATAATAAATATTGTTTCAAATATGTTGGACAAAGTTTTTCAAAATTTTTTTAAGCTCTTTGCTGATTGAATTACGAGTTGCTGAGGGGCAACAGGTCTCTTAAGTATAAGTAGTCCCACTTAAGCCATCAAGCCATCATCCTTGTATGCCCTTTGTTGACAATAAGGTTACCAATTGTATAGAAAAATGTGCCTGGGTAAAAATATTTTCTTGTTTTCTAATTTTTTTCTTAAGTTAGGGTTKCAATTACCAAATTTTTTTTATATACATATGTATGTACGCAAAAGAATTTTGTTAAAGAATCCTATCGCAAAAATCCAATATTCATCAGAAATCTATTTTTTTTTTTACATATGTCTCAATTTAATTTATTATTTATTTAGTTCTTTTTTGTTTTCAATTTTTAATTAAAAAAATATTTATTGCTTTTAATTTTTAACTAAATTTTTGTATATAAAATAAAGTAATTTGTAAATTTCCAATATCTTACGAATTGTAACATTTAAGGAGAAACATTGACTGCTTTTAGTGACA
>NW_017536686.1:163665-179545 GCF_001853355.1 Bactrocera latifrons | reverse complement strand
AAATATGCTTCTATGAAATGTGAAGCTTTATAAAATATTATATAACTTTGTATATACATAATTTACTTATAATATGTATGTATATCTATGTAAATAATCCTGAGTAATTTTCACTCGATTTTATTGAAATAGTAAATTATTTCTAAATTTTTCTGTATTTTGAACTTAACTTCACTAAAAAAGTCAAACAATTTCGAAATTATTTTAAATGCAGCATCTGCGTTATCCCAGCTAAATTTTTATTAAAAAAGAAATTAAAATTCAATAATATATACTAAAACTTTTYACCTCTCAGATTTATTTAACACATAATTTCTACTGCACTTAAAAAAATCACAATTTTTCTAAGCAAAATTACTTGCAACATGTTGCTGACATAAATATGTATTTATGTAAGTCACAATTTTAGTAAACATTTGTTAAAATTAAAATTTTTCCAATTTCAATGTAAAGTTTGCTGCAACATGTTGCTGAAAACGAGTTGGTATAAATAAAATTTAAAAAAAAGTTACTTAAAATAAAATTTTTGACAACATTTCGAAGCACAAGCTTATGCAACATGTTGCTAAACATAGGCATGTATAAATAACAACCACAAAAATTTTAAGCAAACATGAAACATGTTTCTAAACTAAAAAATTTTCAAAATATTTTACTCAAATGTTTATGCAACTTGTTGCTAAGCCTGATAAGTATAAAACAAATCACAAAAATGTTGAGCAACATGAGGCTTAAATCAAATTTTTCATACAATTTCAAGCAAAACACGAATTATCAAACAAATGACAAAAACTTTGTCAAATTGAATGTTTTTTACAACATTTCCATAAAAGTTTTGGCAAGATGTTGCAAAACATGAGTATTAATCAAACAAACTACAAAAATATTGAGCAGCATATTGCGAAAATCTCAGTTTCTTTCTTTCTTCCTCAAAAGTTGATGCAACATGTTGCTAAATTTGAGTGCATATGTATATACACAAGATACGAAAATTTTGAGCAACAAATTGCCCAACATCATTATGTATATTTGACGTAACTTATTCCTATATACAAAATTATAGACACATGTAGAGGTATTTTATATAAAATATTGGTATTTATARAACTATATACATATGTATATAAAAGTACTTACACATAAAAAGACTGTAGGTACTTAAAGGTTAATATAGTAAAAAATAACTATAAAAGGCAGCTAACGGGTGTTTGAAACTTACTATGAAGTGAACAGTTTCTTGTAATTAAGAAATATCTACACAAAAGAGAAATSAAGCGTTTGAATATGTAAAAATATAAAAAGACACATTTCTTAAATTTAAGAAGACTCAAGCTCCTACAAACTACATATACGCTAAAAAGTAAAAATGAGAAATATTTGAAAAAAATAACTTCAGACTACAAATATACTCAAAAGCAAGCAAGAAATAAAAATAAGACTCAACTTACTCACAAATACATCTATACAAATGTCAAAAGGGAAATAGCTTAGTCATTACAATAACAAATARCGCAGCGCAGCAAAAGATTAAGGCTAATGTACGATTTTGATATTTTTATAAAGGCAACAAGCATTGCGAATAAAAATACAATACCTGTAGCTTAGATACATATATATAGTACATACATATATACATAATCACTAATATACAAAAACAAAAGCAAAAAGCAAATACTTATTGGTTTCCATAACCGAGCTCATTTACATATAATAAGCATAACTCGATATTGGCAACAATTTTTTGTTAAAATATTTATTAAACAGCATAAGTTTTTCTTTTTCCGAAAAAGGAATAAATAAATTATTAGAGCAAACCAAACTAGTAGTAATATAAATACATAGTATTATAAGTATATATTGACAAAGTAATTTGTTGTTGGTGCTTAAACATTTTCTCGATACAAAAAAAAAAAATAAAAATAAAAAAAAATTACCTTCGTCTTTAACTGAAAAAAATATTTGTTCGTAATTTGTACATACATACATATATACCCGAGCTATCAATAATTTTTGAGACCTTTGAAATCCTGTTAATTAAGCATTAATATGTAAGTGTAACTCTTTTATATTATATACATACACACATATAATAGTTGTATGTTTATGGGAAAGTATACACTTAAAAAAATAATTTCTAATTTAATTTTCATGCTATAAAATTTGGTTCGTAGTTTGTTGTCATTGATTTGATATGCTTGCATACAAGTTTTTAATCTATTTCATAYTTATAAGTTAGTCAAATATTCTGCGAAAAGACACGGTAAAACATACATTATGTGTAGCCATAGAAAATAAAGATACACACTTTAATACTCTTATATAAATACTAAAAACTGTGTTTAATTGAAGGAAGACGTTATTATTACACTATGCTGAAGCAAAAACTAACGATATTTCTAAAATTTTGAACTCGTTCACCTTATCGAGGTGCTCAGTAATCCTTCGATAATAAAATCTCTTGGAAAACAAGAAAATTGTTGCCTATTTTTAGGCACTGCGATAAAAGTTGCCTTTTCTGCCATCTACTGGCAGTTCTATGTAAAACAATTGTCTCCTAACGGCAGCTTCTCAAAGTAAAAATGCCACTATCTGCCGCTAGATGACACCGCAAGCAGCAATTTCATATTTAAATTTATATTAAAAACAAAAACAATGTTAGCTTCAGTTGCAACGGAGCTATAATTCAGTTCACAAATATATCATATTCATTACAAGAACTTGGATCCACCTTTTTGTATGCTGCTGTAATGGTTCGATCTAAACAATTTCTTYGGAAWCCATCGTCTTAGATAAGTTCGCACGACAGTCGGGTCCACGTAACCGGAACGGACACGGCCGAGGACTGTCATTGCGCAGAACTCTGCCACTACAACAACAATAACATGGTTAATTTAGGTTAAGCTTGAAGGCTGATCCAACGATAGTACTTCGACTACTATATGCAGTCCTTTGTGATGCGATAACATTGGAAGGCCGGTAATTCGATCTTGCCATATAAGTCAGCAAAGCTCCTTTTTCACAATAAAACTTTTATCAAGCGTTTAATTTCTATTCTCACCAGTAATKAAACCTCAAAAACGAGTGACAAGAGAAAGGGAAGTACTGAGATGTTTCCACCTCGTATTCATCGAAAGAGCTTCTGTAGTCGGGATCGGGTAAGATTCTCAACCTCACAACTGGAACGTCGATAGGACAATTGTTTCTAAGAGTCCCAGAACTARGGATAGRCTAGCCTTACTGAGARAAAAGARCTCTCWGARGTGGCATGAGCTAATGGTAGCTCAGCTCAGCTTTACATTTGCTTGCGATCCTCTGTGGCTTGGTACTAACACTAATCTTATAACAAAATGACTCGCTGCCATTGATAACACGGTTAGCCAATCCTTAACCAACCTTTAACGCCCAGCTAAAGGCTAGTGCCGCTGGTCTGCTATCAGATAGTCACTTCCCCGAAAGAGGTTGCATTCCGGAGCAGTAAATCTGCCGCTACCTTATTGGCAGAAATGTAGGCTTTGAAAAAGTCTGAAACTCAAATTGATAAACAGGTGTTGACAATATACCCCTCCACCAATCTACCTCTCAAGCTTTCATCCATRTTCACAGCATGCACTCCCTCTAATCCAACGGACTCTGCCCATTGAGAGCGCCCTTGTGGGTATGTGGGCAGCGAAAAAAACAGTGAGAATTTCCGAATGATAAGACATGTGTTCATTTAGAAGATTCTATAAGTCTGTGAGCAGTTTTCGTGGTCATAGACCTTTCAGCGGTATCTTTGCGGATTTGTTTAGTGATTCSATATCGACGGTTTCGATCAATGATTAAYTTGTTGAGGATAAAGGGATGTATGCAAAATTTCAGATCGRTATCTCAACATCTGAATAACTAGTCCACATAYAGTATATTTGGATTGACGTAGAGACGGACGTGGCTCTTGCGTTGGCCTTTCCATCAGTAASTATGTATGTATATGTCTTTTCGACTCCATTTTTGCAGTACGATTTGTTCTTTGCTTCAAAATAGGCTTCAGTTTCGGCGCTCACTTCTTCATTCCACAAAAATTCTTACCAGGGAGTATTTTTTTAAGAGGGATAACAGAAAATAGTTGCCAGGGCCAGATCTGGAGAATTCGGWGGATATTCGAAGTCCAATTCTTGGATATTTGCCATTGTTTTCACTGACTTATGACACGGTACATTGTTTTGTGAAAGAGCATTTTTTTTTTCAGATGCAGGTGATTTTGTCCTTTAAACGGTCCAATAATGCTATGTAATAGCTGCTGTTTTTAGTTTTTCCCCTSTTTGAAGTTAGTCAATAAAAAATATTCTATGCACATCCTAAAAAGCAGAAGCCTTAACCTTGCCGGCCGGCTGGTCCGTTTTTCTATGTTTTGGAGCGGGTYAATCGTGTTTASTCCACTCGGATGACTGTTGATCAGACTTCGGARTGAAATGAWGAACCATGCTTCATTTATTGTCACATATCGATGCAAAACCTCGAGTTTATTACGCTTGAACATCTCCAAACACTGTTCCGAATCACAAAATCGTCGAAGTTTTGGTCAAAAGTGAGCTCGCGAGGTTCGCAATTCGCTCAGAGCTTTCCATACCCAAATGTTTGTGAATGATATGATGTGCACGTTCAGTTTATACCTCTAGAGCTCCTGCTATTTCGAACAACTTCATTTTATGGTCTTTTCAATATTATTTTGTGGACTTTTTTTATGTTTTCAGCGGTAATCACTTCTTTTGGKCGTCCACTGCGTTTACCGTCTCTGTTGCTTACTTCGCCACGTCTAKAATAGCACACCAATTCTTGATGGGCTCGTCATCAAGCTTAGCTTTTGCTTCAAATATTGTGTTTTTTTTCCTTCTAAAAACAATATTTTATCATCGATCCTTTTTATACATTTTTTKTACAATMACAAAAGTTGCTTGACTCAAAAKGATATACTTCACCGGGMCRGGGTTGTTTTAATTAACCTGTTTTGCTGCGCGGTATTCGACGTTTACTTCTGGGTACTTAACGTACCCTGTTTAGGGTATAAATATTAATATCTATATAACTGCAAGCTCCATATATCGACAGAACACTACTTAGAATTTAAACTCTTACCTCAGTTTCCGCATTTAAAAAGGATCTTCAATTTCTATTAATTTGTATATACATATACATATATTCCTAGAGCATATGTTTATCATAATGTATCGTTTTTTAACAATATGCGAACGGCAAGTAACGGCACACTTCTGTGAAAGGTTATCGCGGGGTCAGCTCGTGTTGACCAACAAAAGATGCAAACAATACGAAACAAASACCGAACCAGTGCGCGCGCCATGTGCCTTGATCACTGCAAACGAGAAAACGCACTTTTTTATCGATCGCATTTGTGCGCCGCCACCTTTTTTATCGTGATTTATTGAAAGTGATGTAGACCATTAAAAGTAGAGCGCATCAAAAATGCGACGATAAACATTGAAAGAGCGAAGATTTCAGACTTTAATTACAATATTTTGGGGTATGCGCCAGCAGCGATAATTGCGACGGGATTACGACGGTCCAACAATGGCCAGCCGAGGGTGCAATATGCATACGACGGGATAGCGCGCTGCCTGGCTGTGCGCGTRCATTGTCCAGCGTAGGGATCGCAACGTCGCAGAGCTATATGACAGCGGGAACGGCCGAGCGCAGTGCGGCGCGACAGAGCGATCGACTTAATCCGCTTTGAATGCAAAAACGAGTGCAAGCGAGTAGCAAAGCGGAAGTAGGCAACATGATAATTTGTGAGGGGAAGGTGGACAATGCGMGCAGTTATCGTTGTTGTTGCTGGCTGCGCTGATGGTAGACGTGTGCCCAGATGCATTTCGGACTGTTGCCCGTGTTGATCGGCTGATGTGACCCCAGCAAATGCAAGTTGTTGTTGTTGTTGTTATTAGCACTTCATAAAGGCTATGTATATCCGGCTTCCTGGCAAACATGTATGCAAATGTATAAGTGTATATGTGTGTTTGTCCTGTGTGCATTTCAATTAGCAGCAGCATGCAGCACCATTTCCACGGAATCTGTGTTGCACTAATCGCGTATTTATGCAACAAAACGCAAATGCAACAAAGCCCGTGATTGTCAACCCAAAAACAATAAAAAAAACTCTTCKTATTTGATTATTTTGCTGTGATTTGCAAAGCTGAAAAGCATCTAATAAAAAATCTGGGATAAAAAGAWGGAAAATTTGCATGTGTCTGTCAGCGTCGGCSCACCGGTTGTYCGTCCGTCCAATCGCCACAGGAAATCTGTTGACACATGTCCCTGGTGGGTTGTACCCACGTATGTATGTGCGCCGTGGATATGCTTAGTAAGTGTCCTTAAGGTTGTCCAGTCGTTTTGATTGACATTTGATTGACGCTGGCATTGTGGCGACTCAGCGAAGTGGCAATTAATGCGTATCGACAGGAGGGACAAACAAATCGTAACAAATGCATTGATGCGCTTCATTTCAATTGTGAAAATGCCGTTCGCCCTTGCACATGTGCAAATGTATAATATAGAAAGTGCGATCGAGCGTGTTATGGAGAACATATGCAGCTTAGCATATTAGCGCGCATAACGGTGACAAGGTTGCTTAGAACCTTTACCACTTACAACTCACATACTAAAGACTCTCAGATCCTTTATTGAGTAGTTTAGAAATATGTGTTTGAAGGTTTATGAGATTTGTCGATTTGGTCTTAGTGAAAAGTATTTGTAACACATGTCAACCAAGCTCATGAAGCTTCTGATGAGTCACTAACGATGTAGATGGTTTGSGGTTGTCCTGTTGGAATACAATTTCATTCTTATTGATTTAATCTGGCCGCTACTGAACGATCGCTTCCTTCAGACTGTCTAACTCTTGGCAGTACACATCTGAATTGAGAGTTTGGCGTTAGCGCATCAGCTATTAGTAGGTCATTCCATGTCAATCCCARCAAATACACAGCAAAACTTTCTTAATAATCAGTCTTAACTTGTCTATCGTTGGCGCCAGCTTATCGTGATTCGATCGTTTCGCTTTCGTTTTCACTTGGGATGTCGCAAGTGACACATACTTTATTACCTTTAACCATCCGCCCTCGAAATGTACCGATTGTGTTGAGATTCGTAGATGACAATTTGGTCCATAAGATATTTGTTGCGTAGACTCATTACAGTATGGATTTGGTTATTAATATTTAGTTTAAGCTCGCTAACGGTGCGAATATTGCTGTCRTAATCTCTAGTTTCAAATAGCCATACAAGAAGTAGTCAAGTGAAATGAAGCGGAGGCCAGTCAATACATGGACAATGGACATTAGACATCCATAAACACTTCGATACACAAAGTCAATAGTTTTAATCGCAATGCGATATAACCCGTTGCCTCGTTGAAACCTGTAGTTCCCAAAATATTTTAAATTATTTGAAGACATCTGTATGAATCAATATTCACCGATGAAATTTTACCTTGATGGTTTCGCGTTGTTGACCCAGTGATGGTTTGGGAAGCAATGCAGGTTAAATCAAATAATTTTTAGTAATATTATACAATACGGTCATTGTGATCAAACATTGAAGTGAGCACAGGAGAACAGAGCCCATACCAGGATTGGAGTAGACGAAATATATGCTCAAAAAGGTCTTTGGTTTATTAATTAATTATTATAAAGCACTTTTTTATATGCCACTATGAACAAAAAAGTAAGACGTTTTTATTTAAATTTCACGTAAATCCTTTTGTATTTTATATTATATTTTATTCAATGTTGTTATGACTGTCAGTAACATTTGTGGCAAATGTTATATCAAAATAATCATTAGTTTTTAGGCTTTCTGAAGTACTCAAAGTGCCCTCGGATATTTCTACGATGAGAGCAATTGTTCAACACAGGAGTTCTGTTAAATTTTGTGTGCGGAATTGAATTTCTGGTACCGAAATTTTCAGAATATTGGAATAGGAGTTAGATGATAGTTGTTTGTCGCGATCAAGTGTTTTTGATTGTTACAAATTATACAAAGACGGTTGAGAACGCGTTGACGTAGAACCACGTTCAGGACAGTCATCAACATCAACTGATGATCAACACGTCAATAAAATAAAGGAAGTCGTGCTTGAGCATCGACGATTAACAATCAGAGATCCTACTTGATGGATGGAATATTGGAAGGATCTGCGAAAACCATTTTGAAATATCATTTGGGTCTAAGAAAAGTGAAAGTACGATTCGTTCCAAAATCACTCAAGTTTTTGGAAGAACAKCGTCGCGTTAATCACGGTGAAACAAAGGTTTCAGAATACCAGGATTTCGTAAAATGTGCTATTACCGGTGGTGCGTCTTGGATCTATGCTTATGATCCGGAGACAGACGATCAATCGGCCGTTTATCGTGGTAAAGGTGAGCCGAAGCTGAAAAACCCCCGTCAAAGCAATAATTAAGGTTATGTCAACAGCTTTCTTCGATTATCGAGTTGTGSTGCACTCCAGATTCCTTCCGATCGGCCAAACTGTCAACAAGGAGTATTATTTGAGGCTATTCGTAAAAGGAGGCCGGAATAATGCGCCGAGAACATTTGGATTTTGCACCACCGTCGCATACTGCATTGATTCTTCTTCAGCTTTTCGCCAAATKTACAAGCAATACCGTGTCGAAATCAGCGTATTCACCTGATGCAGCTCCGTGTGACTTCTGGTTCTTCAACAAACTCAAACGACCGATTCCGAAAATTTACTTTAACAACTGTTTCAAGGGTTGGAAAAAACGTTGACATAAGTATATTGGGGAAAAGGGAGATTACTTTGAGGGGAACGACATAGATTTTAAAGAATAAATTAAAAATTTAAAACTATTAGCAAAGTTTTATAATTTTTTGCTCATAGAGTATGAACCTAAAATAAGTTAGAAAGCAGCCAACAAATGTTAATATTTTCGTATGCCTATTTTTTAGGAGAATATTAATTTTTTGAGCTTAATGAATTTAAATTCAAATAAAGCCAACCTTTTTTTTTTTTTGAAGATGATGTAGATGTCGGAATGGTTATCAAACCCAGCTCATAGATTCGTAGAATGTCTTAAGGAGCTACATTGGTTTCATGGCTTCAAAAAAGTCGCTTTGATTGTCTCACGTAATTATGTATATAACATTGAAAAGTTGCGCGCTCGAGTTCAGCTCAGCTTCAGTGTTTTCAAAGTGAACTACTAACCAATCCTAATAACACTTTGCACAGGTCTTCGAAATATACTTGTAATTTGTAAGGTCTTGAACGAAAAATTTGCATTAAAATTTGCATTTTCTTATACAAACTCCTGCCAAAAATATTAATATTAATTTTAAAGAAGTTATTTATATATTTTACATTTTATTTGTTCTACATATAATAGAATACATAACAAGTCAAAAAAATATTTGTTAAAAAAGTCGTAGTATTTTGTAGAGCATCCAATTCCTTATAATATCGGCTGTTATTTTAGGGAATTCATAATTTTTATTAAATTTTCATTCCACGCATGTCTTTTAGACTTTTGGGATGCTTTTCTCTTATCCTTTTGCCTTTATAATGAAAACAGCTCTCGACTGAATTGAGTTTTGTACTGTTTCCTGACCACGTGAGAGACTCAATTTCATAAACATCTTCTTCTTTCATTACCGTCCGAATCATGGTGAAAATAAACTTTTTGAGTATGTTCAAATAGCTGTTCAATAGTTTTCAAAACTCCTTCTTTCAAAATTTCAATGTATTTTTCGACATTCACAGATGCTTTAAGAATACTAAGCTGCCCAACGGCATACTTGTTTATAGCCGCACATACCATTAGATAGGGCGAATGGTTTAGAGTGGGTAAAGCGCTGCTTTCCAAAACACGCTCTCCTTTTCTACGAYACACTATGGCATTTCCGTCGGGTCCAAACAAATTAAATTTGAATTTATCGGRAAAAATAATATTACTCCATTCCGAAGCAGTCCAAGTTTTGTGTGATTTTTTSATAATGAGAAGTGTTTTTTTGGCGGGACGTCGGGTATTGAATCGATTGTTCTAGCATGTTGAAAGCTATCAGTTATGCGTTAAAACCACAGCCCTGTTTTTGATTTACAAAATTGAAATTCGAATGATTTTTAATAATATTGCTAACACTTCAATMACTTATGTCCATCTCAAGAACTCATTTTTATATGAAGCTATAATTTATGCTTTCTTCTCTATCGAGAACACCATGTTCAATTTTGTTTATTTTTATAACTGAYTTAAAAGAAAATACCACAGGTACTGAAATTAAAACCTGCAGAGAATAACGGTTCCAAAAATAACGGAAAACTAATGTAGTTATAATATATATAATATGACAAAAAACAAAGAAAAAAAAAACAAAGAAGACAAATAGTGCATTTTGAGCGAATAGCGTCTGTGCAAAAATTTAATATTACAAAATTTTCGACTGCGTGGGTTTTATTTCTCTGAGTGTATATACATACATACATATTAATATTGGCAACATCTTTTAAAATGTCGTTTGATGTGTCCGAGTGGAGCATGCATGACCTTTATGAAAGAACTTACAAGCTTACAGCTAGTTCTGCGCGGGTCAGAGATTTCAGTTCSCTTTCGTCAAGGAACGAGTTTACTACAACGTAGTATTATTGGAGAGCTATTTAAATGGTGTACAAAGGATCTAAATTGGTACTCTGATACAATAAAATAAAAAAATTTAAACTTTCTCAAATGAAAAGACATTTTAAGGTAAATTGAATATGGTGATTGATATTGTTTTAAGCTCTTCAATATATCTCTGCTGCGGTTGACTAATACTTAGTATATCCGAAGATACCTATAAATGTGTATTTTATAATGTTTTTGTAATGAAAAAATGCGATCATATATTTCTGAATAATATAAGAAACTTCCAAAAACCATTAGGTATATTTACGATATAGAATATTCCACCATATAATATAATGCAATAGAAAATGTGAAAGAAATTTTACACATAATAAAAATAGGAAATAGAATTTCGGTTGCCATTATACATAATTGACAGCCCATCGATAACGGCTGGAAAGCGTACAACGGGATGCAAGGAAAACCATCGCCCCACCCCATTTGGTTGTTTGCTGACGCGTGGCGTGCGACGGGCGACTTTCACTCATTTTWCGAATAAAATCATAAACAATATAAATACATAAAACCATGTACATACATACCTATATTTATTTAGTGAGCTAGGGTAGTTTCTAGTGCCGGTCAAAGTGCAACTTAGGCAATAAGAATTGCCAAAATTCGCTTGCAACATTAGAAAAACTCCTCGCACAATCATACACGAGTCCACACGATACAATATGTGTGTGTGGAAATATGTTTTGTGTATGTGGTAATGACGGTGAACCCGTGTCTCGTGTCGGGAAGCATTGCAACGCCTGCACGGTGACGATTAGCGGACAGGGGCTGTTTTGCATGAGGTTTTAGTGAACCACCGAGGGGTGCTCGTTTAGGGTAAGYATCGGCTGCATTTTGCATACGATCAGGGGTGGGAAAAATGTGATTTTTTTTTTTATTGCACATACTTTTTTATACTATTTTCGCGCATTAATTTGAACAGTGGATTGGTCGTTTTTTATGCGTTCGATAGAGACCTCGATGAGTGCGAATTAGTTTTTTGTTCATTACCCAAACTTCGAACAGCGAATCGGCGCTGAGTGAGTCTTCCACCAAACTACCAATCAAAAATTCACAAAGCACAGATAAACATGAAGATCATTGGCGAGCAAAAAAATTGATGGTTGGTTTTTTACAAAGCGTGAGAGCCACAAGCTATGTTTATCATCATCTTTTCTTAATTAATATTGGCTGTAGGAACTTTATGGCTTCTTATTTCAATTTTCTGAGTAGATTTTCCCATTCTTCATTTTAATGAACACATATTAATTTAATATCTAAGTATTAACCATATAATTAGGTAGCTGCTAGATTCAGACTAGACTAAGCCTTGGTTCATGGTCCGCACACCAGCATTTTATTATAATTTTCGAGAACCAAAGAAAGGCATAGAACATTGAAACTGACCATTAAAGGGATTCTTCAATGATTTTTCATGGTTCGCATGTCAGAAATTAAATATAAGTTTYGAGAACAGGAATAGGGTATAGGACATTATGTCTTATCATTAAGGGGACTCATCAATGAATTTTCSCATATCATGCCATAAACTTCGTGACAAACTATATGTTCTACCTTGTTCAGAATATAAGAACACGAAACGTAGTAGTCGATTCTTAAGAGATGATGATGAGCCCTACTGAACTATTCTTTCAGAAATGTTAAAGGAATGCTTTTGAAGGAATTGACTATCGTGTCGTCTCTACCAACTACATATAGTTTTTGCTACTGCTCGAGTGCGCAATCTTCTTCACAGAAAACTCACTCCGTTCGAAACTACCTACATTGTCGTAAGAGTTATATGTACGTCTGTGATCGGCTTGCAATGATACTCACTGCTCATTTTCATTATATTTAAAACGAATCAGTACTTGACAGTGCTTTTAAGGCTTACTACAGCTCCGACATTCCGAGTTCGAAAAGTTTTTCAGGCGCTAGGTGAGGAAACGTAAGGAACTTAGGAGATTCTTGTCATCAACAAGGTTGGATTTTCCTTAGTTGAAGTTATCCTAAAGAGCATAGGTAAAATCATCAGGAGTGAACACCTTCTGAATACAAACATTTATACCCTTTTGCTGTCATATTTACAACCATGCAAGTAAACTAGTGGGACTCCAATTAAAGCCGCCCAAACATGATTTAATGAATAGGATACTATGTCTTAATATATATACATTATATTCGATAGTATTTCGTTTTCAGTCAACACATTCAGAAATATACCGGTTCTATAAAAAAATGGTTCAGTTTCATTGTTTTWACCTCTTTTTAGTCGGAAATCATAGCGATGGTTGTTAAATTCATTAAATCTAAGAAGACTTCATTTGAGTTCCCGATCACCGCAAAATCGTAGGCAACTAGAAAGTCGAACAGTTTTCGTTAAACGTTTATCATCCGATTGAAAGCGAGTCGGTTTTCCGTTGTCCTCTTGCTTTCTAAGGCTGGAGCTACAGACCTCCCGTGAGCTCGGCAAACSTTAGTCAACAATCAGAACTTGTGCGGCTGCGAGATTCTTATGGCGCAGGATCAGAGTCAGCTGGACAGGTGAGATTCATCGATAGTATCAACTCTGCAGCCTAATCGAACSTAAGAATACTTTTTCTATAAACTTTGATCACTCTCACCACGATCACCAAGTATCGTTTCGAACCTTGAGATTCGGCTTCCTTTTCACCATTAAGTCGAAAGCGCATAGGGATCAGAATAAAGCTTAATTTTTTTTGTTTTGGATTTGGTCGGGAGTTCGAAAYCTKATCGCRCCTRAAATTGAAGTTCGTGATCTCGGCGATATTTGGTTACAACAGAATGACGCCACTTTACACATATCGCATCATTCAATGGATTTATTGAACACTTCGTTGAGCGRAGAATTTCACGTTTTGGACCGATCGATTGGCCACCAAGATCGTGTGATATCACMCCGATATACTYTTTTCTGTRATGATATGTAAAGTGTAAAGACTAAGCGGAAAATTGAGCTTCAATTCGTGCCTTGAAGCGAAACATCACACATGTCACTCGCTAGTTACCAGTCGAAATGCTTGACAGAGTCATCAAAAATTGAGCAGTATCCGCGGCCAACATTTGAAAGAGATAATCTTCAAAAAATAAATCCGAAAAAATGTTCTTTCGAATGATAATAAATATTCGCCATTACATATGATGTTTCTATTTTTTTCTTTCMAAAGAGTAGGTAACCTCAAAATGGATCACTTTTTATATGTTCAGCAGCTTTCTCTATCTTACTTTTGGCTTGGGTGGTCTTGTGAAAGTTAYACCGATTGCGATTGCGGCATACCGCAATCTACATATACATACATACATATGTATATAATTACATATTCTAATATGAATATTGAGAACGAATCGAAGATTAAACGCCGCGCCACAATAAAATTAAATGTCATAATAAACTCCAGAGTAAATATTATAAATTTAGCATAATTAATTATATATGTCTGCACACACGATAAAATGTTGAACAGTGCACCAACCATCTACAAATATTTGTGTTTAAGTGCTGGCAAGCTTTGTCGGGTGTGTGCTTTTGACAAGAGTATCTCGAGCATTTTTACTCTGGAGCACTTAAAAATGCATAAAAAATGCCATTAACTTGTTAATAAAAAGCGTAASAACATTTTCATTTTATGCCCAACCATTTTGAATGTGGTCTTTGTTGCATTTTGAGCCGCCAAACAATTTTAACTACTTCACATGCCGAAGAAGTCCAACAATATTTGACGAGCATACAATTAATGTCTCGAGTTTCGGCTATGCAATGCTYTCCAGTTGATAATCCCGTTGCTCGTTTTCGGGATTTTACTAATCTGATATAAAAGTAAAATGCAACACTGAAGAACTGGGAATCTTATAAATCCTCCTCGATTCTTTATATAACCAGTAATAATAGTATGAAAAAAAAGTTGAGTTCATATCAAACCAAATACTTCACAGATCGGAAAATGCATTCAAGTAGAATATTTTTATACCGGTATATGTATAAAAGATTGTAGTAAATTTCGGTCTCATCAAATACAATACCATTTTGAAAATTGACTTACGTGGGTAAAAAGGGTATATTTGAAAGGTAAATTCAGCCTCCCTGGTGAAACAATGCCTGATCGACTTCGTCGGGGCCGGATGTTTATATGTAGTACTAGAATCTAGGAAATCAACAATCTCCGCCAACTCTCGCGGGATATGCATTCTCAAGATCGCATATAAGGTTTTATGGAGCGTACAGTGTAAAAGATGAATGCTCACCATCAACAATCTAATTAAGCCTTATCAGTGTGGTTTCAGGCTTGGAAAACCAACAACTGACTAGCTATTCTATTCGAGCTGTAGATCTGAATAGAGAAGGTACAATCTTCTATAAGTATGTATGTCCAAGTTGGATAAAGAAGCGAAATAAATGAGTTTGCTAGTGAATGAGAGCAAGACGAAGTATCTGCTGCCATTAAACAAACAGTTGTCGCATTCGCGACTGGGTTACCACATCACTGTTAACAGTCATAACTACGAAGTCGTAGATAATTTAGTCTACCTTGGAGCCAGTATTAATCGTAACAACAAGGTTAGCCTCGAAATCCAACGCAGAATAACTCTTTCCAACAGGTGCTACTTCGGATTGAGGACTCAATTGAGAAGTAAAGTTATCACTCGACGAACAAATACGAAACACAAATCACTCATTGTCCTGCTATTTGTTGCAGAGGCATGGACGATGACAACAACTGATGAGTCGACGTTACGAGTTTTTGAGAGTTCTGCGAAAGATTTATGGTCCTTTGCGCGTTAGCCACGGCGAATACCACACTCGATGGTATGAGTTATACGACGCCATTGACAGAGTTCAGCGAATTATAGGAAAACGACTACACTGGCTAGGTCTTGTCGTCCAAWTGGACGAAAACTCTTCAGCTCTGAAAGTATTCGACGCAGTACCTGCCGGGAAAGCAGAGGAAGAGCAAGCCCTCCATTTGGTTGGGAAGACCAGGTGGAGAAGGACCTGGCTTTCTCCTTCCTGGATATATAACGGCTATGGAATTGTTGAAAATTACGCTTTTGAGAATTTAATTTAAGTATTTTTAATAAGTATACAAAGCATTCAGTAATGATTGTGAAATCATCGAAAACTTATCCCATAGGTATCTTTCATCCACCTCTGTTAATGACGATAATTTCGAAAAGAAAAAAGTGCTTAAAGATCATCGTGTTGG
>NW_017536686.1:155119-162929 GCF_001853355.1 Bactrocera latifrons | reverse complement strand
GTAACATATGTATGAAGTATATGGAAAATTGGATAAAGCATTGGAATGATTGTAGTAGCTTAGGAGCCTATAATAAGGGCGTTAAATATAGCCTTATACCTGAAAATTTTMTTTTCTGTTAGTCCGGGTTAAATTTGATCGSATGGCATAAAASTCAAAAATTCAAAYATTARTAAGAAAATATTAATCAGWAATCGAAWTTCTGTCTCCAATGCAATATTTTCGGGATTTATATCACACATGGTCTCAAGTGCTCTCGCATACCTTGCATACTTCAGACACATACATACATACTTTTCGACATAAGTATGTATGTAGATATATATGTTTCTTTGATAAGCAAACTGATAAATGTGCGCCACAGCTGCACGCTTATTGTAATTCGACAGACKAAAATTTAGTAATGAAAATTCATAGAATTCAGCTACAACATCCGTAAATGAATCACAGCACTTCGTATTAACTGTTTGCACAGCGCGCATTCTTAACTAAAYACCTGCATACATACATACATGTTGTATATACATATACATATATATATATATGTGTATATATTCATATGTTTATATAAATTTCTATTTGTGTCTGTGCATGCGTCTCGTATCTCTCTATTTGTCAACCGCTGGCTGRCTGCCTCCAGCAATCTAAAGCACAACAACACAGTCATAACAACAACTAATAGAGCAGTTGCTTCAATGTTTCTGACCTTATTTGTTGTTGGTATACTCGCTGGCGTTCAACTTTTCATGCTTATTCATTGACAACCGAAACATAACAATAACAACAAACGAAAAGCACAAATAATTTAATCTCCACAACTAGCTAGCCGCCGCACGCCGCCACACGCCGCCACATTTGGAGCACCCCCTCGCACGCTGGCACAACAATTGCGCGCTACGTTTCATCGTTCACCGTGCGTCGTCATTCATGGTGTTGGCGCTTATCGACGTAAACAAACAGCATAAAATTCAACAAAACAACAATAAAAAAAAAAAATAAAAATAAAAAAAGTCGAAGAACCAAAAAACGCTATAAAAACAACAAGCCTTTATATACATACTACTATATATACCTATATACCTAGAATAGTTGTTGTTTTGTTGTTGCTGTTAACAAAAATTTTTGATCGCAATCCATTTTGTGCGGCGGTTTGTTTAGAATATGCATAGAATGAGCGATTGTGTAAAATATGTGAATGGTGAATGGAAAGTCGCGCGCACTCGAGAAATACTCGAAAAATGCTTTAATGCTTGACGAARGAGTCGTTTTGGATTCAGCGCCACGCCACACACACAGCCAGCGTTGGTGGGAATGACATAGTTTAAAATGGTTGTTTTGTTTTTTGTGTTTTATATTTTGTACTTTTGTTGCTCTCTCCCGCTAATTGCACAATTTATGGGTTTGTTATGGAATTCATGTGTGTGTGTGTGTGTATGTGTGTGTGTGCTTTACATTGCTGTTACATCTTTGTTTTTAAYTTGCCTCATGTTCTTCTCTTGATCTTTTTAACACTGGCATTATTGTTGTCATTGGTAATTTACAGTTAAAAGACGTGTGAGAATGATGGCGCTGGTGATATTCCTCTGCGCATCAATTCACCTGAAATAAATTCTTGGCATTTCGGTGTGTTGCAACTTGCATTCAGAATCCWAAAAAAAGTAACGGAGCATGTATTAAGTGACAGAAACGATTATATTCTAAATACATGAGCKCATGTGTACATACATATGTACATACATATTTCTATTACGCACAAAAGCATTTACATACATACATTCAAATAGTTTAAGTAGCACACTTCCAGAGAACAATTTCCCCGAATTCAWTTAATTAAGTCACTTAATCTAATAAGAAATTCATACAGGGGAAATTGTTCTCTGGAAGTGTGCTACCTAAATTATTTGTATCTATGTAAATGATATTGTGTGTAATAAGAATAGGGTGGACCAAAAACGGAAAATTTTATACTTCGAAAATTTTTTTAGAAGCGCTCTCAAAAATAATTTTATCAATTAAGAGCTCTTAACAACAGTATGTAGGTGCCCCGCTTTCAGTTTCCTATTTTTGTACCTTGAGCAGTATACATTAAATCTACCACGAAGCCCGGCAGGAAACGTCACAGACCTTTCAATACACTAACGTAGCTTGTCTTTTATTTGCCGACATTTGGCAACCCTACAGTTGCATTTGGTAACTAACAACTTTATCGTGAAGTTTGGCATTGTTGATGGTATGCTTGTTTGCAGTAACTTAAAATTTTCATCTCGGCCAAAAATTGTAATTAACTCACGAACATTTTCGCGCGATTATTTTTTTTTTTTTACCAATTTCGACGTTGATTGACTCAGAAACAGTGCATCGATGAACTTAGTTCAATTTTTGGCGAAGTAGCTGCATCAGGAAACAGTGTTTATCGATAGTTTGGTGAATTCAATGCATTTACTATATCACTACAATGAAGAGTTTCGTCGCCAAGGTCGCCAAGGTCGCCAAAAATCGGTTGTWGTTTTAGAAAATATTGATGCTTTGCGCAAAATGAAATTGCAAGATTGTCATGTGGACCTATCGTGAGATAGAGTCAASTATAGGCATTAGTGGGACCAGCATACATTCAATACTGYATAAACATTTRATTGTGAATAGAATTTGTGCACATTGGRCCACCATATAATTTTTCAATAGCTGAAAAAAAGTGCTTATTTCGATCGAGAGYAATGTTAAACAAATACGATAGCTATGCYTCGAAACAYGTCTATGWCATCGTGACAGGTGATGAATTGTGGATTTCTGCGTATAAAGCAGCTAAACAACAGTTGACTGTATGGGTATTTCAAGATCAGATTCGTGCATGAAKCACTTCCAAGCAAATGGTTGCCTGGTTGTTTAGACAACCGGTCATAGAGCAACCATACCCCTGGAATAACTTAGAATAGTAAATTCTAAGTGACACACAACCAACTGCTTTTTTTCAAGAAATCAGAAAAACCAACTACCGAAGATGAATCACTCTGTAAAGCCATAACAATATATACTGTCACACATTAGATGAACCAACTGCATTTTTGAGTAATCAGAACATCAGTTTAATGAGTCATCCACCGTATAGTCCTAACTTGGAACCGAACGACAATTCTTTTTGTTCCCGTACGCATAAAATAAACTAAGAAGTTTTTCTAGAGTCTAATGAGACGATTGGTGCATACAGAAGCCATGTTTTCGATATGTAAACCTTTATATAAGTGGCAAAAGTACTTCGAAAATTGGTTAAAAGGCATTTATAAGATCTTTAATTTTAATGGAGGGTGTTTTGCAAACACTGGAGGATGGGGTCATGTGTAGAAGTTCACGCCAGTGAGGAAAGTCTCTGATCGCCATTCACTTGGGAATGGCCAGAAACGATTCTTTTACAAACTGTCTCTTATACACATCTAGATGTGTATAAGAGACAGGGATTGAAATATCCAATTGGCGCCACGTAGCGAAAAGAAGAAACGACTGGCGCGCTTTTGTTAACTCGGCTATAATCGCGTAAGCGGTGTCTACGCCAATTAAGAAGAAGAAGTTTTGCAAACTAATAAAGCGATTTTCAATAATTAAAAGTGGTGTTTGTTTTCTGATCCCGAAATAAAAATGGCAACCTACATATAACTAGGAAACTGAATTTTCTACAAAAATCTTCTGCCACWATTTTTTCTTAAGCTTCACMGYTCAAAAGCTTTTAAGGGGTATATMMACTTGCGAATTTAAAAAAATCAACTTTAAAAAGTTATTAAGAGATCATATTCACCTCTATTTCTATTCTTGAATCCATTTATTTGAAAATACTCTCCTAAAATTTTAAGTAGATCCGGCTAAYAGTTTCGGATATACGAGCATATTCTTACCCTATTCTCAGATTGTCTGTATGAGGACACCCTTAAAAGGCTACTGTGATGAAATGTCTTAACTCTATTGTCTTMCMTCTGAGTYGAAGTTCATYAATACAAAAAGTTTTATAGCATTATATGTATGTGAAACCTTCGAAGCCTCGTCAAGAAACCCTCGACCGATAGTTGTGATTATTTTCCTATATATAACTTCGCAATCGCATAGAAGATGTGTCATAGTTTCCTCTTCTTCTACCTTCTGATATATTCTACTACGCAGCTATTTCTATAATATGTATCTGCAAGTAGGTGGCKGCATATAAATAACATCTTTTCCGGATTGTAAGATGGTGCTTTCTTTGACTAGTTCATCTGCTTCACAGTTACCTGGTATATCACTACGAGATTAAGGCATTATTTCACAATTATAGACGAAACGCTAAGAAATTTTAATTATTTTATAAACCATTTGGCTATCGATATATATATCGGAATATATATATACATATTCCTTGTTGTGAGTACAGTTCTTGTCAAAGAAGGCCTCTCCGCTTGGAAAACACTTCATCAAGGCAATTTTAGTATCTAATTTGCTGAAAAGGCACTATCTTACACTCTAGCACTAGATAGTTAACAGTTCGCTAGCRAAATCTTTAAATCGACTCTTTCGASAAGAAAATATATGTATACCTATGGTGGAAACAAAATTACATAGCAGATTTGCAATTTTGTAATCGAATATCATCCTTAATTGGTCGAAAAAATTCTAAGTCAATTAGAAGCACAKTCAAAGGTCGAAGGTCATAGTATACGTAGAATTTAAAACCTGAACTTTACAGAGCTTTTCCATATCCAGCCAGACTGCAAGCCAATTAGTTACCTATTTCAAATGAGACCAAATGATCATGAGACGTTTTTGCTTATAGAAGTAGTTTAACGTTCTCTAAATAAGTTATGTTCAGGCATGGCGTGGCCAAGAGTAGAGCATTATTTAAAAATCGGTGAAGGGACTGCCGCGGCTTGTTTAAATCAATTCCAGCCGAGAGACCCAATTTTCGATAATTTTTTGCAGGAACTAAGGCCGCATGTCAGCAATAACGCGCCGAATACTCTCTTTCGAATATCGTTAAGTTACTTTACAAAATCCCCCCAAAAATTCTCCAMTGGTGTGAAATCGCACGGTCTTGCAGATCATGAAATAAAGGGCGCAGTAAAAGTTTTCTTAAAAAAATTAGTTGTTTCTTTGGATCGCGCCGCCTTTTTGGAACCAAAGATATTCTCAAGAATTGGAACTGTGTCAAAGCACACAGTGACGGATTTTGACAAATTTAGGCTTGCATTCGCATGGTTCTCACTCAAGAACTGGAGCCATTGGACTACCGTATACGTCGTGAATTTGCTGATTTTTCTTTGCAACGACTTAAAAGCGATAACGCTTCTTTTAGGAAAATCATCTTCTTAAATAAGGTTCACTTTCATCTGAGTGGTGTGGAAAATAAACAATACTGTCGATWCTGGTGCGAAGAAAATCTACAAGTTATTCGTGAAAAACCATTATATTCACCTAAATTGACAATTTGGTCTAGTTTTGGATCTGGTGGAATTCTAGTTTATATTTCTTTCGAAATGAAGCTGGGGACACTGTTACTGTCAATGGAGAGCGGCAAAGATCGATTATAACCAACTTTTTATGTTGTCACGGTAAAACAACTGGTTCTAACAAGAMTAGGCTGCTTGCCACACAGCACGTGMAACAAYTRAGTTATTGCAAGAAAAGTTTGGAAGTTTCTTCAAGCTTTCAAAGTCAATATCGAACGTGCTRCTCATGACGTACGACTTGATTTAGTGGGTGATTTAGTTGGTGATACTTACCTTCGATTGACTCATTTATGATTTGGAAAGTGGTTAAAAAACAACTGCCAGAAGTCTCCAAATCACACCAGAATTTTACATAAGTCTGTATATAAAAATGTATGTATGTTTATAAATTCTGTACGTACTTAAGTTGTCACATCTCAATGTGGAAATGATGCCGATGATTATGATGAGMAAGTTTTTCACATACTATTAAAGTCCACGTTTCAAACGACCAAGGTGTAACTTTCCATTTCATCGCAATTAGGAACCCCAAAGGCAGACACCATGAAAATAGAAAATTACACCTTGTCTTCTTGCTTACTCAGCAAAATACTGTGGCCTTCTTCGCTCTCTTCCTTTCGCTAACTCTCTCTCACTCTTCTACCCTCCCTGACAGYCACTAAATAGCTACAGCAACCAACTACTGCGAGCGCGTAGACAAATTATCGTCTAGCTTAGATAAATCATAGCTAGCTAGCGTCATATAGGGGTTGACTTAAAGATGCATGCATGCCAGGCACGTTCGCAACGCCACAGCGACCCAGCCGAAAATCTATTACAAAAGAACACACCAACAYACATACACACACACATTTATACGAACTGGCATGTTGATTTCGCCTCGCTTCGTTGGCTGCGACGTAGATAAATGCACGCACAGCGAATTCGAGGCAAATCCGCTTGAGCGATCGCTCGCTGTAGCTGTGTCAGTGTGTGTGTAGCCGTGTGTGTGCACTTCTGGGTGTGTGTGTGCGATTATGTGTCGGCAATGTTGAGCGCTGGGCGAATATCTAGCTGATAGATTACTAAAATGTTGTGTGTGTATGTTGATATATTTTGTAAGTCCATAGCCGAGCTGCGTAGTTTCATAAATACAAATATCACACACGCACATACATGCCCATACAATGGATGTGTACATGTATTACATAAATGTTTTGGTGTATGTGTGACTTTGCGCTGTGGACGCCAACAGCGGCAGCAATACCAACGCGCTCACCTTCATACCTACTACATGGCCACATGCATACTGCACACACRCACACAAACAAGTATTTGTGCTAATCGAAGCATAGGACGACGAGTACTTGGGACCACATAGCGAAATTTTGATTTGGAAGTCTATTTGATATTGCTTGTTGCTGTTGTTTTCAAATTTCGGCTACTCCACGCCGTCGTTTATATATATRYRTGTGTGTGTGCGTGACAGCGACGACAATCGGCGTATTTGTTGGCAGCAAGCAGCAACACTACCACTATCAACACACACACATTTCTATAAGGCATTTTATTGGGATTTTCTAGTTTGGCATTTTCTAGTCAATCGTCAGTCGTGGAGTAAGCGTCATCATAGTTCGTCATTATTGCGTTTCGGTTTTGTTGTTCTTATTATTATTGCTACGCTCTTTCTTTCAACATTTTTTCGGCGTTTTTTTTTTTTTGTTTTTTTGTTATTGTAGTGACGTTTTCGCTTGGCTTAGCTATTTAATTTGGAGTTACTTGAAAAAGGTTGTTGTTGCTATTGTTATTGCTGTTGTCGTTCTTGTTCTACCACTGGCGTATCGGAGCGCATGAAAACGGCGCGATGTTTGAATAAAAATTTTCGGGCTTCCTGGAAATCGTACAACGCGACCATGCGTCAGTTTTGAAGTGTTTGTCCGTCGTGTCGGTGTGTCGTTGAAACTAGGCGGAAACCGGATTTGTTAGTCATTGATAAAAAGAAAGAAATAGCAACAACAAACAACTATTTAATAAGTAGAGTCAGCGCAGTGGCCAAGTGGTGTGCAGACGATCACCGAATTGATGAAATAAGTAAATGCCTGGAACAAAGTGATAAATAAACCCAAACGGATTGCAAAAAAGAATATCAAATATGAGTTTGAAAATTAAATAATAACTATAAATGATTGAAAATGAAATTTTAGTTCGAAAATTAAGTTATAATTATTTCTGACTGTTTTTGAAGAAGAATTAAAAAAAGAGTTATAAGAAAATATTAAAAAATATAATTAAAAAATTAATGAATACTTAAAAACTGTCGAAGGAAAAATAATAAAGTATGAAAAAATATTTTTAAATTTGTTGAA
>NW_017536686.1:149956-154184 GCF_001853355.1 Bactrocera latifrons | reverse complement strand
AATATAAAAAACAATTAAAACAGTTTTTAACTGAAAATAATTTTATTTCCTTTTTTATAATAACATTTTTTAATTCATAATTATTCCAGCGACAAAAATAAAAACATTTATTTTTATTTCGAAAACAAGAGAAATAAAAACACTTTAATATTAAAAAAAAAATAACAAAAAGAACTCGCTGTGATGCAAATCTAGTCATATATGCCGTTAAATATGAGAAATCCACACGGATTCAACACAAAAACAGACGCATAAAACTTACTAAAGTACCTCAGTATGCAACAAACAACCAGCGCTAATAGCCAAACTACTATCAACAACAACAACACCAGCACCACTAACAACAACAGCAACACAAACACCACCAATACAGCAGGCAACATAACTGCAGCTGCATCAACAAAACCAAATAATAATAATAATCTTAATAGACGAAGAAAGCCACAAGAAAAAATGGCACAACAACAACAGCACGCTGAGCGAAGCGATACGTCGCCGCCTGATGACAACAAAAACAAAGGTGAATAACATTTCTATATCAAATGCAATAACACTTTTTGTCTTTACTCACACTTACTTTTTGATAAATGATAAAAAATGCGACGTAAGAAACAAAAAAAAAAAAAAAAAAAAAAAAAAACAGTTACTAGTTCGCCAGCGCGCTTTGTTTCTATTGGTTACCAATTAACTGTGATTTCGATTGGCCAATCAGCCGTAAGCAAATTCGATTTTCGCAATAATATCAAATCGTTTTTTATTGGCACGAAATTGATGAGAATGGGTGTGTACATGTGAGTGTATGCACGTATGAAAAAATGAAGTTAAAACACTCGCAGTATTTTTATAAAAATTAGCGGACTTCAACCCTCTGCGACATTAGTTTGATCAAACCAACATTTATACATTTGATTGTTCACATATAAGCAGTTCGGGTGGTTTTCCAAGTCAAATGCATTTCAGGGGGTGAGGGTTGAAGCAGCAATTAGCACCACATGCAATTAATAGTTAGTACCACCCCCTGCTTATAATTGCGTATATACTAGCATATGGTGTACCTTTGAATCCAGCGATCTAATCAGCAGCCTTAGTACTAAGGAATATTCAAAGTTTTGTAGTTTTGAAATAATGGAAACGCATTTTTGATCGAGTTTACCAAGTATTTTCCAAAAGGCAAGTATCTTAGGTTAGATTACAAAGGCTGGCTGCCATATCATACATAGACCTACAGGACCCAAATGCGGGTTCGGTTTAATACCAGTTGAACTTTCCGTTGAGCRTGATGTCAACATTTTTTGCAAAGTTCAATAGAGAATTTTTATATAATTCTGGCACTGCATCCAGTCTTTTGAGCAGCATATCTTTTAGAGTCGAGTTCTAGATAAGACTGGCCAAAGGTGTACAAAGTATTCCAGTATCTCTTCACTTTCTCAATTTGACATCGTTAGTAGTGTCCATAGGGCTCACATGCGATGACAGTAAGTTGTGACCCACGACTAGGTCAAYAACCGTCTCTAGCATTTTCCAGACTGTGTGAGTACAAAGTATGCGGTTTTTCCTGTCGTTCCCTCACACAAAATCTTGGCGTTTCTGCATATTTTTAAGGCACTCCATCTCACGTTAATCCGGCTGTCAGCCGTTTCGAAAATTTCATTATACACCGCCTGTAGCGATTTACGTTTTTTCTGAACGGTTCAGTAGTCAACCGGAATGCCCTTGTGGCCGGGAACATAGTATACGAGTATATGCAGCAAATTTAGGGCAGTTACTATATCTACTACTTCTAAGGACATTCTTCTAATGCAATGCGAGACTATCTTTCGTAGGTTATAGGTAGAAGGGTRACCTGAGATCTAGCTACGCGCAGTAGATCCAGGCGTACACTTCAGAAGCCATTTTTTGATCTGTCCGTGTAGATGTTAAAAGTTTCACTGCTGGGATGCGCTCTGCGTCATCCATTTTCTTTTAGCGAGATTTGCAATTATATCCGCCAGATAAAGCGTTCGGGCGTGGCCCTTATTCACTTACCCAATGTTTATCGAGCTCTTCTACATTGTTTTCTTCTCTAGATAATGTTTTTACGCAAATTGTATTAATTATATTATTGTTTTGCATCTACTCAGTAAAGGAATCAATATCAGATCAGCACCGATTTCAAATTTATCTGGCAATCAAGGATATCTAAAACAATTTCAAGAAAATAATCCACGTAACCGAAGGACCTGACCTAGAAAGGCTGAATTAAGCTAAAATTCAATTTGCTTTAACCTCATAATACCGGATAACATCAATATCTCAATGAGTATAAGAAAAAACGTTTACTTCGGCTGCTTCAAAACTAGAATACCATTCGCAGGTGAAAATCTTTATAGCTTATATAGCTAACTCAGTTAGTCGTTAGGAGCTGTAGCGGTGCTTTAGATAGTATTCTCAAATAAAAAGATTTTCGTCAAAAGAGCTGCATTTTGAAGGTAGTTTTTTGCTATTGTACTTCAATAACACATRGCTTGCTTCTTAAGGAGAAAAGGATGTATACAAAATTCCAGGTCGATATCTCAAAATCTGAGGGACTAATGTGCTTATATAAAGACGAACAAATCTCTAATGTTCTCTTCTGACAAGCTGGTCGACCAGAATAATGCCTGAAAGTTCTACGAAACAATACGGTGACTAACCAAAGATTTCAGGACCAAAGGAAGACTTCCACTCCATTGGAAATACCTGATGAAGAAAGGCCTGGCTTTGGAATCTTCCATTGGCGCCAAACAGCAAAAACGAGGAGCGACGGGCATGTTGTTGTAAACTCGGCTATAACCGCATAAGCGTTGTCTACCTCAATAAAGAAGAATTATGAAGTTTAATATACCAGAGCTGATTAGGTTCAAAAAGCGGGGTATATGGGGTATAAAAAGGAATCCAGTGGTGGTAGCCGCTAAGTAAAATATTTCTCTCTCTCTTTCAACTGCAGATCGTCTTAAGAAATGTGGAAATGGCCGAAAAATTCTACGCTTCCACAATTAAAGCGGTTGCATGCATAATCAGAGTGAATTCATGCAAATGACGAATACCCACATAAATGCGCGTAACGTCATAGTTACCACCAGCCAAAAAAAGAAGACAATTAAAACTTATATTTATGTAAATTTACATTACAGAAGGATTTACAGCAGATGCACTGCGAGCAGCCAACCGGTTTCATGCTCTCAAGGATATATGTAAGGATATACTTGTGGAAGAATATTTGTAAGGATATAAATATGTATGTATGTATGTTTAGGAGAAAATAAAGTATCAAGGCAATTCAGGTTTCTTGTAAGATTTCAAGTTGTATGGGAAAGGAAAGTGAATTAGCAGAGCTGTTAGACAAATTTGAATGTATGTTAGTATGTGTATGGGAAATACTTAAAGTYTTTGGCGAGTGTATGGCAATGGAATGCTTAAAGTAATGTAAAGTGATATCTTCAMCACATAATTCAAAATAAATATAGCGATGAATTGCTTATAATTAACCGCGGAGCAAGCAAAAAGCAAGCGTTGCCATGGCGGATATAAATGTAAAAGGAAATGAGGAAAACATAAATGATTGCAACACGCGCTGAGAAATTCGTTATCCTTTAAACATTTATACGACTATATGTATGTAAAACGTACTTAAAGGATATATTTATGTATATATACAGTCAAAAATCCACAGCGAAAGAAGTGCATATATACAGTCAAAAATCCACAGCGAAAGAAGTGCGTAGCTGCGAGTATATTAAATGACTGCTGACAATTATGAAATTGACGCAGCGCGAAGGAGTGGGAAATTGCCAGATTTGGATATGAATATTGTAGAAAAAATTTCGACTACAACGTAGCTATAATACCCTTCACAAGTGCATTTTTTAAAGCATGGTAAAATATAAAAGGATTTTTAACATAATTTTGAACGGTCTGTTTGTATTGTAGCCATATACTATAGTGGTTCGATTTGAACAATATATTTGGATATAATAGCATTGTATTAGACAATAGTTGGYATAAAATTTCGTCAAGATATCTTGSCAAATAAGCAAGTTTTTCCTGCAAGGGCTTGATTATKAACGGACAGTTTGTATGGTAGCTATATGCTATAGTGATCCGATATCAGAGATGTCGACACTTGAACAGCAGCGTGAGACGATAAGAATGTCTGCAAAATTTCAGATCGTTATCTCAAATACTGAACGACTTAATGTGCCCTGTTCGG
>NW_017536686.1:147061-149446 GCF_001853355.1 Bactrocera latifrons | reverse complement strand
AGAAAGAAGGCGCCCAAATTGTGGAGTCGTTCACCCGCCCTTTATGTGGGTTAGTAGATAAGATAGGGATACCAACATGCAAACAAACAAGCATACACGCACGCATACAAAAATGCACACAAACATGTGTACAATAACACATACATATATATATATAAAAACATACATACATACATACATACATACATACACACATACATATATAGCATATATATATATATATTTACACAAGAAATTCACATAAATATATTTATAGGTTTTCCCTCAATGAATGTCATTTGAAATAACTGTGTCCGTGTGTATGTGTATTTGTATGTCCATCTGTATGYGTGTACAACTATTTTTATACTTCAACTTTGAAATATGATATTTACGAGTACCGTATAAAGCAGGCAAAAATATGTCCGAGTAATGTATGTGGCTTGTGCAAAGTTTTCATTCATAAAAATTAGTATTTATTGTGCGCGTATGCATGTGTATGTTTGTATACATATGCATATATACATACGTACAGTATGTACTTACACAAATAGCATACAAAGCACTAACAGATAACAGATTGATTGTGCTGATATGAGCAAATGTACGGACTCTTGCTTTTGTCACAAACCTAAAAAATATTACATTACGCATAATTCGAAAAAGTTAATGAAGTGCAGTAAAGACAGCCTTGGGATTTCGAAATTTACATATTAAAAAAGGATGAAACTAAGGTCCAAATATTAGTTTCGGGTTTATGTTATAGTGGTTGCGGATAGTTTTTGTAGAAACTGTATAAAAACTAAATGACTTCATGTGTAAYAATCTTCTTATAAACAAGTTTAAGTAAAAATATCATGAACCTGAATTCATATTGGTGTTGCATACAATATCATGATACTCATCGCTTTTGCTATTAAAGCTCACTGGCTCTATTGATCGTCATTCTCGATAGAACATTGGTTTGCTTAGGCCGAAGTATACGCCAGGTGTTAATTAAACTTTAATTTGAATCCAATATTACTCCCAGATACTTCAACTGCGGTTTAAGTAAAGGTATCATGAATTTGCAGAACTTTAAAAAAAAATATTAATGGATTACTCAGTTAAGTTTTTATACTCCTATCCACTTTAATGCATGTTCTTTTTAYTTAATTTCCTTATCTTATTTGTAACTAATTCCATCATTACTTAGAACACTATATATCTACTACATAACGTATGATAGAATTTGATCCATATATATATTTTTTYATAAATTTCAATACAATTCCTGCCAGTACTTAGACCAATTTTATAGACCTTTTAGTCTCAACTTCACTACCTCCAAAGACTCCAAAGACCTTTGGTTTTTTGCTTTCGACTCATTTTTATACCACCATTTACTAGATTGTTGAACAATTTTGACGTCATGGTCGTAAACCACGTCTCGTCTGTAGTAATGTTTGTGGGATCCTAAGCTACGTTGTCGAGCATCTCTTTAGCSATTAACGTCGTTTTTRTGCTGTGCTGTCTCTTTGWTGCCAAMTCAATGATTCTCAAGATCTTTATSTTTAMGTTTWTCGATATTACCCTAATTAACAGATCAATACACTTTACGATCTTTACTTTTGCAAAAAAATGCTGCCAATCAAAACCTAATTGACATATGCAGATCAAACTTAACGCAAAAATAAAACAATCAGTTTTTGAACACGATTTTGAACAATGGTATTTAATTTTAAAAACCTCATCAGTTGAGCCTGGTGATCTTCGAAAACATGCGTTGTAACATCACTTACTAAAGTGGTAAAAACAACATAAATGTGTTAGTATCCCAAAAGGATTATGCCTGAAGTTACTGCACACCGAACTCAACAAAGCAAACAAAAAATTTTCCAACTTTTGGATGCCGTATTCTTTATCTATTGAACTTCTTCCCAAAACAGGTTGGATTTTGTTCCTTTTCCTTACTTTAAATGAACACAGATTTTTGCAACTCTCCCTTAAGTAGTTTTATATACTGTAAATTCAAATCAAGATCTAATTGTGCAATAATAAGACTGACAACACTTTGTTTGACATTCTCATTTTTGATCTCCAGGCGGTACTTCATGGATAACCACTTCATTAATGAAGCCATTTTTGTAGTTGTATGATATCCTATATAAGGAAACACAAGTAATAAACAACTTCAGACTGTTTTAAAGATCTGTCAACGAAGTTCTTCCTGATCAGAAATGCACTTAGAGTTTTCAAGTAAACTTTTTATATGTTTGGAAGTTTTCGCAGTAAGATCACCTCCATGACAGAATCATTAAATCCGGAAATACTAACACGTTTTCGCTATTCTGCCAATATTTAAGAAAAATTATGTAAAAAATTAATAGTAATTGTCCTTTGTTAACATTTTCATAAAATTATATA
>NW_017536686.1:139023-145863 GCF_001853355.1 Bactrocera latifrons | reverse complement strand
TTAAATGATTGTGGGTTCGGGTACGACTTTTTCAACAGTCATTCCAATATTTTTTATCTTATATTGGGAAAGTATTATCACTAAATATAGGCTAAATTCATTTCARGAGTTGGTATAGACATTATAGGTTCATGAAATGACTATAATAACTCTTAACCTCTTTCTCAATCACAAAATTCCGCTCACACAAAGTTTCTTTCTCCAGTTTTCCATCMCAACGAAATACCATATTATTTACATGTGATGATGATTCATATCTTTCAATCATAACCTTGAAAAACTAGCCTGCATAACAACAACAAATGAGCAAAGCCGAATTAATAAATCCACTTCATAAAGTCGTAAACAATATATAAGAAACAGCTTTATTTCATTTAAGTAGAGCATTTCTATTGCAATAGCTATCTATTGGCCCTATTTCCACCCTTTCGAAAGCGTTTGTTGCCTTCAAACCGGTTGACAGCTGAAAACTCGCTCTTGATATGTAAAATCAAAGCTTACGAATACAAAACATTTCCCTAACTAAACCAAAGCAACTGAAATGCCAAACATTTTCTCCACTTTATGTGAATATGGAATGTTGCAAGACGRAGTAAACAACAGTAAGGATTCTTTCTCCTTGTTAAACGTGTTCTATTCAACGCATAATGTCAGTTAGATCAATGCTGAGATGTCAGGTAGCCGACAGTGGAATAACAAAGGTGAAAAATGTGCAAGGATAACATCGTCTTCGTCCACGCACACAAAYAAGCAAACAAGCAGCGCCTTTGGCATATTTCATTTCGCATTWTTGTTGTTATATACTTATATCTACATAATAGGATACTCAGCTACCTGTATTGTAGCTCCTTATTTGATGAAATATAATTACAAATTTCTTCTATTGTAGTTTTAATTATTCAGTATACAGTTTAGTTTTGCAAATGCGTTTTGGGTATTTAGATTATCTAAATACATATCTATAAACTATATACTCAGATATTAAATAATATTTGGATACATACTTAGAGTGTAAAGAATTTAAGAAGCAACTGGTATACATTTTTATTACTGCTTTAAATAAGTGGAGATAGAGAGAGAAATAGTCTATGGATTTATGTGGATACCCAAACTCTGTCTAAAATTGGATTCTACTTCTTCTTTTTTATTGGCCACCTGGTCTTTCCAACGRAGTAAACGTCTTCCTTTTCYGCTTTTCCTCCGGCGGGTGCTRGTCGAATACTCTCAGAGCTGGAGTGTTTTCACTATTTGGACCAGATCGGATTCAGCGTAGCCGCTATCTTTAAATTCRCTGAACTATGTCARTGGCTTCGTATATCTCGTACAGCTCAATCGTTCCGTTGACAGCGGTATTTGCAATTGTCAATGGGCAAAGKACCATAAAACTTCCGCAGAACCATTYTCTCGAAAACTCGTAATGCCGAAACATCAAATGTTGCCATCGTCCATGCCGCTACATCATATAGCAGGACATGGATGATGAGTGATCGTCCGTCTGGTATAAGCCGGTCAATAGAGAAGCAATAAGATAATTGYACCCCGTCTTCCCTGAGAAAATAACTTTGATGAAAGCAGTCAGTTCGAAGGACCTCTCACGGTTCGCTTTGGGTCAGAAGGAGCTCGCAGTGGCAAAAGTTCTTGTTATCCAGCGCTTACCGAACTCATTRGAAGGCAATAAGTCCACCGCTAGAACGCAAGAAGTCATCGGAAAATCGACTTCCAATCCCATGAGATTCATTTAAGGGTGTCCTCCCTATAAAGCTCATAGTTACCGGCGACAGACCCGGAAAACAAGATTGGTCCTAATGCCAATGAGGTCATACTTAGCTTTGAGTGCCCAATAAACGAACTCAAAGGCAATAGTGCAGYTCGGCTATCGGAATGAARTGCACACMTCTTTGAAGGAAGCTGCAGTTCGAAGTAGTACATCTACTGCCGCCTTGATGACAGCCACCTCGGCCTAAATGACACTATAGTGGTCTGGCAGTCTGACACTATAATTAATGAAGAGTTCTCTACAGTAGGTTTCACCAACAATCTACCGTCACTCACAACTTCGATCCATCTCTGAAAAACTCACAGCATATCTTCCTTCATGGCTTCGCTTCGCCAACAAATCCATTGTAGGTTTGTCAGAAAGACCTACCAGRACATGAYTYCGCGATGCAGGGATCTATACTGTATTGAGTGCAATCGAATTAGTGTAGAATTAAAGGCTGTCCTTGCTGACTTAAGTCTAACAGGTGTCTTCGCCGCTAAGCACCTACCAATTTACTTCAAAATGGCAACAAATTACTGAATAAAAAGGTATATATTTGACCTAAACTGGATCATTTTAACTATGCTTAATAAACCAATGGTACTGCTACAAAAAAGACCCTAGTTMATTACCCAACGCCGGTATAAACGCCTAGTATCAGTCTTCATAAGCTCTACCTAGCAAACAAGATATTTTTTCCCGGAATACGAACCAAATATGAAAAATATCAGAAGCGGCAAATATTAATGGCTTGTCGGAAAGCGCATAAGACCCTTGAAACTTTGGTCTTGTCTTCAGGTARCCGTATACCACAGGCTTTTGGAAGTCTTATACAATTGTTTCAGTATCTACTCTGCTCTATAGCTATTGAATATGTTCGAAAGAATGATAGCTTCTCTTATGAAAGATACTTATCTCCGATCTCGARGATATTTCAGCAAGTTCTGAAATTGAATTGAAGGACTTGACTACTTTTCTGCATATATTTTAAAGCATTCTTTTACATTTATCTTCC
The DNA here is from genome assembly GCF_001853355.1 of Bactrocera latifrons. Lineage (NCBI taxonomy): Eukaryota > Metazoa > Arthropoda > Insecta > Diptera > Tephritidae > Bactrocera > Bactrocera latifrons. Next base: position 143,089 of record NW_017536686.1, on the reverse strand, counting down.
AGATTCCAATCTGATAGAAACGGGTTGTGTGCGTTATGGCAAGTGCAAGTGGTTTAATGTGGCCAAAGGTTGGGGCTTCATAACACCACATGATGGCGGGCAGGAAGTGTTTGTGCATCAGGTAAATTATCTCAATACCACCACGCTTCCACACATTTCTCTTTCAATGSTATTTCTTTTCATTACCATTTACATATTAACTACTCTTCGTCAACTGTCACAGAGTGTCATACAAATGTCCGGCTTTCGTTCGCTGGGCGAGCAAGAGGAAGTGGAATTCGAGTGCCAACTAACCGAGCGCGGMCTGGAGGCGACACGTGTGAGCGGCAGCAAAGGACTCGACTGCACGGGCAGCACCTTCCGACCGCGCACGAAGAAGCGACGACGCGTACGCTGCTATAATTGCGGTAAATTTGCTAATCACATTGCCTCTATGTGCCCGCAGGAACCGCAACCCAAGCGCTGTCATATATGCAAATCCGAAGCGCATTTCTTTGCCGATTGTCCGATGCGGCAGGTGAGTGCAGCAACGACAGAAAATCCATTTAAAACAACAACAAAAATGTATTTTAATTAAATTTCTGCCCCCGCCCGCCGGTCATTTGTACAGGAATCAACTGCGAACGCAGAGTCAGCGCCAATGTCTAATGACGATAAGAGCCAGTGCGAGGATGCAGCCACGTGAGAGTGACAGATGGGCAGTGGCCGYGGGAATGCAATAGAAGGACAAAGAATTACCTCAACATTTCTCCATTTAAGTTGCTCGACGTTGCAGTGCGCTTTAATTTACCACCGTTCGCCGCCATTTTGAAGYATTTGCTTGGACCGATTGAACGGCTCCTTGGCTGAAGAATGCTTAGTACAAACTTGAAGAACTACCACATTTTTACACAAACATATACATACGAATATATATGTATATATAAATTAAGTGAACACTAATGCTTATAGTTCAAAAGACATTTTTATGCAAAAAATTAAGAAATTATTATTTATTTTAAGTATCCTTCAGGTATCATATACTATAAATTACTATCGACCTAGTTTATTCTATAATAATATATATATATTTTAACGTATATATTACTTAAGCTCAAAGAAGCAAGCATTTGCATGCAATTAAATGTACAATCACAATGCCATTTTTAAGAGTACTTAGCTTTTAGAGAAAACTGTACAACCTATTACCTCGAAAATACATGCTGAATAACATAACGTATGTTTAAGTCTAAGTATATATTTACAAAAAAAACAAAAAAAAAATATTTTCATAATAAATTTTATAGTACATAGCAGAACTGTAAAATATTTTAACGGTGTATACGATATACTTAGCCCTGACATAAAATCTGTTACAAAGTTTAGAAAGCGTGGTAAAGCATTAAAGCAGCACTATCTTCGTTGATTTCAGCATTGGATCTGCTGGTAAGATTCTGTTGCAGGCAAAAAGCAGCAGCTTTAGCTTAAAAGCAATATTCCTTAATAGGTGCAGAAGTTTGACCATCTGCAAGCCCGGATTTGAATCCAATGGACCTCACTTTGTGATCAGAGTTAGAGACAAGGCTTGTGGGGTATTCAACAGAAATTATAGGGGATCTCAAAAAGCTTTGGCTAAGGGTCTACAACATCGCGTTTTCAGTTTCAGTTACCTACCTATATCTTCAAAAATCATTTGAAATTTTAAATATTTAAAACAAATTTACAACATCCTGAACTTGTAACAGAACTTATGGCACAACTAAGTATATGCAAAGTTATTGCATTCATCTTGGCATTGAACGGTATATAATAATTACAATACTCTCATCACTGATCATGATATCAGTACTTGTAAGATCATATGTTTCGTTGGAGCACGTTTATAATCCTATCTCCAACTAATGTCAGCTAATTTATCACGTAATCACTACCAACTCATCAACTCATTGATCATATAATCAAAACCGGACATATGATGTGATCGGTCATGTGATCACTAAATGATTTATAATCTGATCATAATCTCTTTTAGCAKGTGATGACAAATTGATCATGTCATCACCACCTTGCTCGCAATGAATCACATCTCGGTTGATTATGTGTTCAGTAACTAATTGAGCAAGTAATCATAACTTGACCGATCATATAATCACTATATCATGTGATYATCAACGCCAATGTTAGTGAAGTCTCCAATTTAAATGGAATACTAAAGTAAAACAAGTACTGTGGTAAAAGTAGTAAGACTTTTTACTGTACCAAATGTCACATCAAAATAGTCATTAATGTTTAGTATACGGCTCTCTGAAGTACATAAAGTGCATTCGGCAAATTTTGGATGAGTGAAGTTATTCAAAAAGAAGTTCCATTAATTTTTGTGTTCGGAAACAAATGTCTGTTGCCGAAATGATCAGAATGTTGAAAAAGGCCTGCGGTGATAATTGTTTGTCGCGAGCAAGTATTTTCGATTGGTACAAATTATTCTAGCTTTAGGCGAGGACTGGTCCTGATGGCACTCAATTTCTCTCGCTGTGTGCCGAAGCCATCCGCTTCCGGGCGATTGCCTTCATACTGTCCAGGGAAGCAGTCGTATGTGTAATAAATAAATAGGAAAATCGTTAGTAATCGTCAATGCCGGTTTAGCCACCATTTGTGTCAGCTTACCGAGAGTCGATCACGACACTTTTTGCTTCACCTTGTCGTACATGACCCATGTTTTGGCGATTTTACCGACTCGTGGGTATGTGAGATTTTATTGTAGCGAACTCGTGGAGCACKCATAATCGTTTATCGACCATCGCGCTGGAATGATTAGTAAAAAATCGTATCTGTACTCTACTCAGCCCTATGCAACGCGAGATACAGATTACTATTGGAAAACAACTGACTGTCTATTACAAGTTCTAATATGTAGTTAAAAAATTTCAATCCATAAAGCGAGTATTTTGGCAGTGTGAGCTTCSACTTATTTATCTAACGGAACGCGGTTGTTGTTGTAATGGCAGAATTCTGCCGAGTTGACAGTTGACCTTGGCCGGATATAAATGCGAGTCCGTTACGATTACGTAGACCCGACTGTCATGGGAATAGCAAAAGTGAAAGCCCTTAGAGTCCGGACAATGCGTTTGATGTAATACTAATCACAAATCGGTTTTCAAAATAATGTTTACAGAAGAAATAAGCAGAAAAATTTGGTAAATTTTCAACATAGTTTTCGTTTTGAATTAAAATCTTTTACAATATACTATTATGATTTTCCCAGCAGAAAATTCATTTCCAAATAAACACTTTTACTACAATAGCATCAATGCGCACAGGAATAAACATGTGAACGCCTTTTGGTGAGAGAAGAAGTATTTATCAACATGCACTTAAACTTTTATGAAATACTTAAAAGCTTGAACGAACATTTCTATGACTGAATAGTAGTAAGTGGGGAACAAGGATTTGCGGAAAATACACTTACCTTCACATACGGACGCTTGTAGGCTAACATATTTAAGTTGGGCTTTCGTTACACTAACAACCCCATGAACATGTGTACATATGTGTGAAAAACTTGAAAAATATTCGTGGAGAAAATCGCAACTATTTGAAAACAACTTCAAGTGAGACTCTTAACACTAGAGTTGCTACACTTTACCACACTTTTCGAAGTCTTACAATTGTTGGTAGCATTGTACAGTTATGTATGTACAAGTGCAAATATATTTATGGTGGGTGTTAAAAGTGAAGGAAAAATCTGATATTAAGCACTATTTGAACAAAAAGTGTTTTTTATCCATGTTTTGGCCATTTGAAAAACACCATGGAAATTAACAAATATGGATATATTTGAAGAATATACTATAAAGTCTTGATTTAGTTGAAATTAATGACAAGAACTGAGTGACGCTTTGATATTRCTTTTTAGTGCGACTTAATTATATGAACGTTGCTTTCATGCGAGCAACCTTTYGAGATCTGAGAACAGGAAATATTCGCCGGAAGGTAGATCTGGAGAATATGCGAGATGCGAAAGCAATTCGAAACCCAATTCATGGATTTTTCTCTATATTTTTCGCTGAGTTGTGATACGATACATTGC
>NW_017536686.1:124262-138097 GCF_001853355.1 Bactrocera latifrons | reverse complement strand
AGCATGTCGAACGAGTATTTTAGCTCGTTGGTCTCTACGTCTGCATAACGCTTTCCTTTCATGGGCAAATGCATTTTTCCGAAAAAGAAGAAGTCGCCATATCAGGTGAATACGGGGAGTGGTTAATGGTTAAAATATTATTATTGGTCAAATAATCGGTCACAAGTCGTCCTTCGAATGTTGGATTCTGAGCAATTTTTGATCGTCAGTCAATTTGGGCGGAACAAACCGTACACACACCTTTCGTAAGAACAAATGTTCAGTCAAAATGCGATTGGAGATGCTCAATTCCATTTCCATGAATTTCAATGATGATTTCGGCTGACTTTTGATGAATTCACACACAGTTTCTATGAAATTTCCGATGAAACCACACGTGCACTCTGCTACGGGATAGGCAATCATCGCCATAAACTTGTTTCATCAATTGAAACGTTTCGGCAAAAGTTTTACCAATTTTAAAACAGAACTTAATTTTGGCTTTTGTTCGAAGCTCATTTTCGCACCGATAACACAAACATACTGATACTTAAAAATTTATTTCTTCACTTCCCATCTACGAAATGTCATGAAATTCTCACTGAACAAACGATAAAGATAGATAGCGGATTTTAACGCACTAGTCGACATATAGATGGCGCCACCAAGGCGCTAGATTCAAAAAGTCCTGTTTACTTTGGAACACAGCTTGTATTAGTGCTTAAATTATTTAAAGGAATACGCGATTTTATTTCGAAATTTTTTGATCTGAGTAATAGTTGGCAACTTTTGCGCTCGATGCAAGCTACATTAAGTGCGCCGTCTTTAAACGCGTCCTTTCGAAACTGTGTTTTTGAAGTCGGTTGCCAAGACTTCTCGAAAACTACCCAACCGATTTTCATAAAATTTTACACAGGCCTTTGAGATACAATTCTTAAAGACTCAGATGAAGAGTTTTTTTCGATAACAATTATGTCGCGAAGTTTTTAGTTTTTTTGTAAAACTGTCTGTCAAAATCCAATTTGAAGACAAAGAGAGAGAAGACGTGGACAGTTGTAGGGGGACTGGATGAAACCACAATTTATAAGGATGTTATTAAGATTATAGAAAATTTACACTGTAACGAGAAACTTAACGGGGTTTTTATAAAACGAGATGTTTTTAAAACTTATTTGGAATCAATATTTTCAAAGTACTGTCACATAAATTAGGTTTTCCTGAACCATTTCGTATTGCAAGTTGTAGGTACATTGTTGTAATTATTAAAATACATTGTTATAGGTGTCGTTTATTAAATACTTGCTCAAATCTCCTTCGTTGTCTATTATTATATCCAGAAATATTTGATGGCAATTTGCAACCAAATTTTCCGCATATTCCTGGTGTTGTGGCTTACAGGTTTGTTGGCTAATCCAAAATTATAACATGTCAATTAAGTTTCCATTGAGTGCAAAGTTATCTTACCGTATTCAATTATGAAAATTTTTGCATTTGGATATGAGTAACCTACGTGCAAAGTAGGTGCCACGCGAGCTCACGTTTGGCCTAAAACAACGATGATTCGATTTTTGAAGATATTCAATTATAGTAAACCCGAATTTTTTCGTCGATATGTTACAATGGATGAAATATGGTTCCATAACTTCACTTCAAAGTCCAATCGATAGTTATTCGAGTGAACACAATGAATCCGCTCTAAAGCGTGGAAAACGCAACAGACGACTGACAAATTTGCGGTGTTTGTATTTTGAGAAGCGCATAGGAATAATTTTTATTGCCGACTGTGAGAAGGGAAGGATCATCAACAACGACTATTACATAGTCTTATTGGACCATTTGAAAGACGAAATCGACTTAAAACGGCCGCATTTTAAGAAAAAATAGTTTAATTGCTTCCGCATCCACCGCAGATCTGGCTCTCAGCGACTATTTTATGTTCTGAGATCTCAAAACAATGTTCGCTGGGGAGAAATTTTCGTCGAATGAACAGGTGATCGGCGAAACAGAGGTCTATTTTGAAGCAAAAGATGAATCATACTACAAAAATGGCATCAAAAGGTTGGTGGGTCGCTCTAATTATTGTATCACCCTTGAAGAAAAGTACATATGCAACCTAATGTTTCATGCTCTTGCAACTTATAAGAATGACAGCCAATACTTTTTACAATAACTTACATACAGACATACAATTTTCAGCAAAGCATTCTCTCTGTATTTCAATTATATATTTCACAGAATAACCGATACTTTATGTCAAAAGTCAATTATAAATACTGGGGTCCATATATTCAKTACCTAGTGGCTTSAACTCTATTTGTGGAACTTGAAMAWTTTTTGATCAAAAGGTGGCAGTCGCAMGATATGYAATTTCACCAAAAAATGGACAGTGCCATTCTATATGGGAAGTGAGTGGATTCATGGTCCGATTTCATTAATTTTCTCATCGGCGGTAAAAGTTCTTATTAGAATTGTAAATGTATTTCTATGAGTACATTCTTAAACCGTCTTAAAATGTTTTCACTCCAAACTTCATTTACAGCAACTTACATACTGCTACAACTAAGTACTCAACGAAAGTTTTTCGGCGTGGGCGAAGTGGTAAAGTGCATTCGCATTGCTTTCTACAACAAAAATGCCAACAAACACACAAGCATACGCAAGCGATTCGTGAAAACTAAGTGTTTTCTTACTTTTAAAGCCCATTGCAGGCGTTTTCCGATTCTTCAAAGYGTACACTCAACACTCTTCCGCCATTTTATGTGAGTAGTTTTCACTTTTGCAACCACTCATCGGGGTTTTAGTGTTGTTGCAGCGGTGCGGCGCAACTTCCTTTTACTCCACTCCAAAGGAATGCCTGTCTGGATGGATGCTTTTCTGCTTTTGCTTGTAATTTTTTTGTTGTTGTTGCATTGCATAACTGCGCTGCTATGTCAGATGTTCCGTATAGCCTATAAATATGCCAGGAACGCCWTTTACCCCATCATCTCWACAGCTAAATGTGAAGGCGTTTSTTTGTAGTRGTGGGTRTGTGTGTGTGRGTGTGTGTGGGTGACATGCAGTATCCGTTGACGGATGCATCTGTGACTGCTGCAGCAGTTCGGTCGCGGCTTTAAGTAAATTTTATTTTATTTCRTTGCGCCGCCACTTATCATTCTGCAGCTTTTGCCTTATCCGTTGGCCGCCATTTCGCAAAGCTCTCCGCTTTGTAATTTATTTCAGCTTACAGTTGCTTTGGAAAAGTTCCTTGGAATCTAATTTGTGAAAATATATTTATTTGCATTACATGTGAAGAGTCACTGAGACGGAGTAGGAGTTATTAGACATGTGGTTTATGTTAGAGAAGGTCAAAAATTTCTTGTTGAAATTCAAAATGTGMTTCAGTTCTCGCTGAAAATGCAATTTTATTGTAAGGAAGCGGTTAGAAATGARTTATTGAAAGTATCGCCCATTGCTTGTCACAATTTTTATCATCTTTCAGGCAAAGCCACTTTTCGGTATCGTGTGGTAGTGGAGCTACTTCTGGTTTAAGTTTTAACGGGTTGGGTAACGTGAGACCTAGTCAAGCAGGAGAATCACTTTTTCGTATCTCTCCTGTTATTGATTTCAATTGAAGTCTAGGCCTAGAACAGAACGCAAAAATATCAGCAGAACAGAATTTCTTAATGATTATTGTCCAACAGTCATTCATGCGCCAAAAGCTAAAATTTTTGTCGGACGAAAATTGGCCAACTTTTAAGGTGGAAAGTCARGCGGAAACCAAGCACTTTRTCATCAATTCTCATGCTTTACAATGCTGAGGTGGAAACACCTCGGCAGTCACCCTTTCTGTGAACTAGGAGCTGATTTTTATATTAGCTTCCTCAATAAATTTGTGACAGGCTCAGAGTGTTTACTTGATGTACATATGATAGCCTTTATAATCAACACATAAGTCTTTTGGGCATCACAACGATCCGGTGTTCTCAGTTATTCGAGGAAGATCCTTTAACCTAACCTAACCTAAGGACTCAAGGAAAATAAAAATTATTGCGATTCTGCTAGATTGGAAATTCATTTTATAACCAAAACTTAAATCTCGTTTCACTATTAGAGGTTTCTATTATATMKWTTTTCCTTCGYCTGTAAACTAATKAAAAGTGATGTTATGTTATTTTGCGTTTTAGGTGACGCTATAGTCCACTTCTAGGCGCTTTCTTCAGAAGTATTTTATACCAGCTTAAAAAATCACAGACACTCTCTAAATGACAGCAGCACTTTTTGCACTCACTGTATTTCACTTTACTTAATTTCCTGCCATCCTGCCGGTCTGTGGCCAACCGCAATCCTTATCCGACCAGTTACTCCGAATGGTAATTAAGTCCCCTTTAGCGAATTATTCAGCAACAAACTGAGGACACATGTAAAGAGCACTCGGCTCCACGAAGCAACTAATTTTCAATTTGCATTTTTAAATTTAAAATATTCCACACACACACACACACCGGCACACAAGCACATGCCAGCATCTTTGCATACAACTCCGTGCAGTTGCTCCTTGTGAAACGCTTTAATGTGGCTGCTGTGTTGTTGTTATTGTCAGAGCCATAATCCTTTGCGCTGCGMCATCTTCGTGGCATTCCTGTATGAACTTAATACACAACTGGCGAGCATTTTTCCATGCATCCACTTACGAACACACACATATACATTGATGTGTGAATGCACGCCAAACAAAATGCAAAAGCAAATAAATGGAATCGCAGAGCCAGAAATCAGGTCACATAGTTGGCAACGGCATACTTGGCAAAAATTGCTAAAATATAAAATACGAGTGCATATCTTTTTCGCGTAAAAAAATACACTCACACACACACACATGTATATGGCATGTTGCTGGCATATGTGGCGTTGCAGGCAACCGCTATGCGATGCGCTCAAGCAAAAACAAAAACCAATAAAAGTATTCGCCCGAATAAACATAAGAAACATATATTAAGGAGTATCTATGATTTAAATTGAGTATGCATTGCAAACCAGTGTTGCGAAATGTRATGCAACTTTTGATTATAAATAGACAATAAAGCGTGGCGAGTAGAGTAGTAGAGTCAGCGCAAGGTAGTCGAGTGMAAAATTTCAAAAATAGTGGTATATCGGATAACGGTATTGTTGTTGTGTTATGAAAATCACGAAAATTTGTTATTTTYGATTACACCAYAGYTATAATACCCATCACAAGTATAAAAGATTYCASASAASAATTTAAWTTTGATCGGCCAGTTTGTATGGCAGCTATATGTTATAGTGGCCCGATATGAACCATTTATTCGAACTTGGTAAAATTGCATTAGAAAGTAATACAGGACAAATTTCGTGAAGATAGCTTCACAAATAAAAAAGTTGTCTTAACAAGACCTTGATTTTGAACATATAGCTTGTATGGAAGCTACATGCTATAGCCGTCTAATTTGAACGATTTCTTCAGCTATTGTACCGCTGCATTATAGAATAATTCTTACCACATTTCGTGAAGATATCTTCTTCAATAAAAAAGTTTGCCATATAAGACCATGATTACGATCGTTYAGTTTGTATGGCAGCTATATGCTATAGTGGCTATAGTGTTTCGATTTGATTAATTTCTTCAGATATTGTACCGCTACCTCAAACAATATTTCGTAGAAGTTTAGTAAAAATATTTCCTCCGATAAAAAAGGTTTCTTTATAAAGATTTAATCACGATTGTTCGATTTGTATGACAACTATATGCTATAGTAGTCCGATGTCTTCGGTTACAATAAATAATCTTTTGAGATAAAAAGGACGTTCCGATAGCTACCTCAAAAACTGGAACAAGCATAGCCATATAAAACAATTCCATATTCTTGAGCAACAAAATGTTATCAGGATGACGAGACGTTTTAAAAGCCAAGTGACTCGTCCTAAGTGACTAAGCTGGAACGCTGCCAAGCCACAGACCAGGATATAAAACGATAATTTGATAGAGGGTATAGAAATGAAAAAGAGATTAAAGTAAAAGGAGCCTCTATAGTTAAAAAATTGTTTAAAAGTAGGCATCCCCGCGCTCCTCTCATATTAAGTTTAGTGCRTATATCTCACAAAGAACTAAAGCTACATCAAATAAACTTCCTCATTTTAAATTATTCTGGCTTTTCCTCGAACAGCTTGAAAATTAGTGAAATSGGATAATAACCACGCCCACTCCCCATAAAACGATTATGTTGAAAACTTATCATATCTTTCCAAGTCCCACGATATCGAACACGAATATGTACAATTCGATATGCCAGTACCCAAAGCTAACCTTTCATCTAAAATATCGACATTTTTTTGTTATTTGTAATACTTTTTATTGAAATTCAAAGAGAATATTGTGTCCTTTTATCAAAGATGTGTAAAATTGATTCAGCACATCCACTAGCTTAATTAAACCTAATATAAAGACCTGCGAACTTGACGTCACGTCTAAACCTTATGTAGCAGTCGATCAGTGAGATTCCTTAATGCAATCATCTTTTCCTGGTAATAATGTGTCCTGAAGCCAGAAGTAGTTAACACTGTGATGATTTTAAGTATAGATATCTAAAAAGTCCAAGCTCGTGAAACRAGATTCTAGCCTTCTTCACGAAAAATACAGAACGGAGTCTAAAAGAATATTAGCGGTTCTCAGATGATCTTGTACAGTTTTTTAGTCAAATGTTTCGAATAAAAAACTTTTATTGTCCGACTATAGAACCTCCGTACTTATATTTCATGTTAGCTAGACTCCACAATCGTGGGAAAAAAGAAAGACGCTGAAGTTTTGTAGTTTATTTTAGTTATCTACATTTCCAATATAGTTTGGTGTTCTGCCTGAACTTTCACGGCTCTGAAACCCGAATGAAATGTCACTTCCTTTCCAAGTATTTTCCAGGTATTTCCTTAAGATTATCTGATTAAGATTTAAGATTATCTTGTCGTCTTTTTCTATTTCCTGTCCTCAGTCCCCTTTATACTTCTACTAGGTCATGAATAACCTATTGTGACTGTTTTTTTTTTTTTTTTTTTTTTTTTTTTTTTTTTTTTTTTTTTTTTTTTTTTTTTTTTTTTTTTTTTTTTTTTTTTTTTTTKTTATACAATATATGTCCATATAACTAAATTTCCTGAGTGGTTCAGATCTTGGCTACAGTAGAATTCGAAAAAAGTTTTCTGGACCACCCCTGTCGTCTATCGGCATATAGATTTAGGACTTCATTTATATTTTTGACTTGAAAAAACATTTTGACTCGGCTTCTCCGCATTTTCGAAGCTTGTTGAAACTCTGTAGAATTCCCATTTATTGAGGTGAGGAAGCCCTCTTATATGATACAACACATTAAGGAGCCTCCTTTGAACACCGCATCAGCAGTTTTCCTGCTTGTATTTATATATACTTAAACAACCTTCGTATGTACAGTTGACCTACTGCATTATGGCTTCAATGTGTCTAAACAGCCGTTCATTGTACATAAATATACGCATGCGCATGGATAAACATTCCTACCTTGGCAGCTGCATAGCATACAAATAACAAGAATGCTTCAATTGGGTTACGTCCATGTGTCGAACGGGCTGGAAATATAATAATGCAACTGTCATGGCGATATTAAAAAAGCAATAACTTAACAGGCAACAACAGCGGCTGCAATAACAATAAGTAGAATTATTGCTACACAAATGTATATATAAATAATATACAAATATAAATTTTTGCAGATTATAAGTTTGTAATAAGGTTTGTAGAATGCGAATAGGGTTAAATAATAATATTCTATGTTAATAAAGGTGAAATGGTATACTACTTGTATATAGTTCCAGATTTTATAGGAAGAGAAAATCAAATTGGGAAGTACGATTGTCTAACCATGTGAGGAGAATTTAAAAACGAAATCACAAAAATCGGTCAGTTAAACCTGGTGCCCAAAACATATCGACCTACGGTGGATATATACACTTTAAATAGGAAAAGAACGGTGGATATATACACTTTAAATAGGAAAAGAACCTTCTTCAAACTTTCACTTAAAGCTGAAGTTCGTAATGCCATCAAAAACTTGCCTTATACGAGTTGTCCATCGATCGCTGTTAAAGATGTTATGATCAAAAAAGTTGAAGAAYCAGTTGGAAAAACGTCATGTTAACACCAAAGGTCTAGCAGAGAATCTCAACATTTATATCAGGGATTTTCTTAATACATTTCTGTTATTGTTTAATGCTTTGGGTATGAACTTTAGGAATGTTTAAAAACATGCCATAGCTGAAGATCTTACATTCATCAAATGAATTATTTATGAAGGCCAGACTTGGCTTCATTAGTATGATGTCGAAGCTGTTCAACAACSTAGCGAATGGCATTCCAAAAAATCAACGAAACTGAAAAATCAAAATTCATTCATGTYACTAAAGGACATCCCGAGGCTTGTAACAAGTATAATTAATTGAAATGCTTGTATTGGATGGGGAGCCTATTTGAATTGAAGGAGATAAGAACGAACGTTGATTTTTTGAATTTTTTAGAATATGTGAAGTAATGATTGTGTGGAAGTCGAGAAGCGTTGTGATAGAGTTATAGCAATAGCATCAAGTTCTTTCCTGATCTATGGAAGCCTAAGCTAATGAGCTATTTGCTTTTTGAATATTACATTTCAGAGTTCTGAAATCCGAATATTTTTCTTTTGTGATGTGGTTAGGTGATATAGTATATAATTTCTCACAATACTTTAATAATCCATTTCTATTCTGAAAAAATATCATTGGACGCTCAACTCTCGAAGGAATACTTATACTTTATTCAATTCTAACACACGAAAAATTTCTCAATACTTAAACGCTGTTTGTCACTACTGTAAACGGACTCTTCAGTGAGATCGGTCACGAAAATTTATTTAGCGTTTTCCATGTTTTAAATTCAAGCCATACAAATATTGATCTGCTTTAAGAGGTYCGATCAAGGTCAGCTATAATACCATTATAAATGGCGGATATTAGAGAGATGCCTTATCTCAGCATTTCAAGACAACAACTTTCTAGTCATTTTAATAAATATGTTGCTATGTTATAAAGATGTTCGTGAATAAATATAAGACCAAGTACTATTTCGAAAAAACTAGATGATCCTCAGTTGGATGTGAAGATATTAAACCTTATGTCATTCGTTGTCACACATCGACGGAAATACTCGGCTTCACTACGTTTGAACGGCTTCACAAACTCCGAATCATCGTTATTTTGGACCAAAAGTGAGCTAGAGCGGCACCTACTTTGCACACAGCTTTCTCATACTCAAGTATTCGTAAATGATTTGATGTACATGTTCGATTGATATGTTTACGGTACCTGCTTATGCCGAAMAACTTCACTTTTTGGTTACCCAAAACAATATTGTGTACTTCTTTGAGGTTTTCATTGTTCATTTTGGGCGTTTAYTGCATTCACTTTTTTCAGTGCTCATTTCACCACRTTTAAACTWAACATACCAATCMTTGACGKTTRATTTTGCTGGGAAATTACTCGGAAACTYCTCATTAAGCCAAGTTTTTTGCTACTTTACTAGAAATAAATTCCTAATTGTTTGGATATTTTTTTATCACATAACAACCCAGGTTAAAGCACTAGAGCTAGCAAAATGGTTTTGGTTATATGAAACCGTTGAAGAGCTACCTATTAGGWTTTCTTTATTTAAATAGTAGTTGCTTTATATTTAAAAGCACTTGTGAAGGTTGTTCGGCTCCGGTGCAGCCGAAATCAATCATTCTGTCATATTATGGGATATGGTTAGACGATATCAGAAGATCTCATACACATATATAATTGGCCACTTCTCCTTATTTGACTCCTGAGCATAGAGTTTAATTGCTATCGAGTTCAAATTGCGTTTCAATTATCAGAATACTACAAACGGCCTTTAAATGGGCAATACTGTTTCGCAAAGGGCACACGCCTAACCACTGCATTCTCAATAATTCGAAAAGCTCAACCGCCCAACTTCGAGTCACTACCGAGTTACAAATATTTTGCGAATAAAACAATTTATGAAGAGCAAATATATGCGACTCTAAATAAATACAGAAAGTAAATAGATAGAGTGACCCGGCATGAATTTAAAGAAATGCCATAAATAAGAGAGCCAAGAAAGTAGTGTGCAACATCATCATTTGAAGTAGTAATAAAAGTTTAGCGAAATTTCCAGCACTTCAGGGCGTGTGCYGCGCATTGTTTGGAAATAAACGAAAGCGGAAAAGTAAAATGGAATGACATACTCGTATATTGTAGCGAACAAATGCCAAAGTAGAGCTCATAAGCGAACTGAATAAAGTTATGTCAACCATATATAAGTGTGCGTGTGTGTGTGTGTGTGTGTATGAGCTGCCATTCGTTTGTCGTTCACGGAAAAATGGGGCAACCACTCACATGTCAGTCATGTAGGCCATCCCATGCAAGATTCTCGGGACCCCGGTATGACTGCAAGTGTGCCATGCGTGTGTGTGAGTGGGCTTACTATCATAAATGTGCTCCTTATAGTAGGTGTGCCAACTCAGGCAAAACATATGTCTGTTCGTAAGTATTTGCATGTGTGTGTGTGTGTGAATTACAATGCAAACAACAAGTATAATCAGTGCAACACAAAAGTGACAAAGATGACAGTTGTCGGTGCATTCATAGCTGTTGGCAATGAATGTGCATGCGTGGGTGCATGGTGTATGTGACATGTCCGGATATTAATGCGAACGCCAACTTTTAGAATGTGTGAAATTTCTAAAAATAAACGAAAAATCCATAAGCCATAACTGACTTAAAATATATTTTTAGKATTTTGTGGCTTTGAAGAGGATATTTTGTCAAATGTGTTGAATGCATGAAGTTGGTGCGTGTCATGATTTTGCCAACAACAATTTGTCTCTCAAAATTTGTAAACTATTATTCCATTTTAAGGATTAAGTTGGAAATTGCAGGATTAATGAAGTGTGATGAAGAAATTAAAAAACTAGATACATACAACAATACTTCTTTGCTTAATTACGAGAGTTGAATGTATTACTACAGAAGGGCGAACGCAGTGTACGGCCAAAAGAGGTTATTACGTAAAGTGTAGACGTGCGAGAAAGCAGTCACTCAAACGATATCAACTGAACGTGTGCTTAATATCATTCACGAATATTTAGGCAGGAGAAAGCTCTGTGAACTCTTCACCAAAAACAACGACAAGTTGATGATTCGGATCAGTGTTTGGAGATATTCAAGTGTAATAAACCCGAATTTTTTAATCGATATGGAAACATGACTCCATCATTACACTCCGAAGCCCAATCGACTATCATCCGAGTGAAATACGACGACCGCTCCAATGYGTGGAAAAACAATCGATTGCCGASGACTGCATTTTGGATGAGCTTGAAACAATTTTTATTGACTATCTGGAGCGCGGAAGGACCATCAACAGCGACAAGTAAAGAAAGTGCTCTTTCACCAAGTCAATATACCGTGTCACAAGACAGTGAAAATGATGACACCGTATTTTCCAGAATTGCGACTATTTCCTGTTCTCGGATTTCAAAAGAATGTTCACTGAAAAGAAACTTTCATCGAATGAAGAGTTGAACGCCGACACTGAGGCCCATTTTATAGCAAAAGAATAATCATACTTCAAAAATGGTATCGAAAAGTTGTTGAAGATAAGGATCCTTCCTGTGCGGAGTGCGGATTTGGCAAAAAATTTAATGTGTATGACTAATTATTATTATTGGAAGTAATATAAATGCCCTCAGATATTATCCTCCGAAAATTCACGGAATCGGACCGATCAGACGAAATTAACAAATATTTGCTCCATAGCGCCACCTTGTCAATATTTTATTGAAATACTCTCTCTGAAGAAGATGCTAGTAAACGACGATTTCTACCATTATAACTTCTATATTTCATTTCGGAAACAATCAGTTTAAGTCAGACCATTTTTTCATGCATTTTATGCTGTTATTTACTGTCTTTTGTGCATACCTATATAATATGCTACCATATACACCTATATACAAATAATTCTAATTATGGCTTGCCTTTGGTGCATTAGACACATTCCATTTAATGATTTCGCAAGCAACTTTTTCACTGTCGTTAATCCTGCTTTGTTGTCATGGACAACCCTTCGCGCACACACCCACACACACACACTTGCATTCACTTGCCAAAGAAGTGAAAATATGAAAATTCTCCATTTTCTACAATTTGCTTTATGAAAAATAATCGAAGAAAGTGGCACAAGTTTAGTGAAATGCTTGTCATCAGCGTTGCTTGGAAAGTTTTCGGATTTTTTTTTTCGCTCAACGAGAAACTATTCGCTCGTTGCTCGAAGYCATGAATTTCATTAAAAGTTCATTTTCAAATGCACAGTTACTTACAGTTACTCATAAAGTGGCCAGTCAACGAAGCTTAAGCCGCCGAAGCAAGTGTGGCAAGTATGACAGGGCAAAGACAGTGCCAAGAATTTATAGAAGAGTTAAGCCGAATAGAAGTGCGATTATGAATTGCTCAGGTCGTTGTTGTTGTAATCTAATTTAATTAATTAAATTAGTGATTAGTTTGCAGTTTTTATATTAATTTTGAAAGCAGCAAAAATTAAATTTGAAAGTTTTCTGAATTTGTGACAACAAAAGTAAGTTAATTTGGTTGAAARCAAAGTTTTAGTTTTAATATACATTTTATGAAATTTTCTAAGAAATATTGGAGATTGTTGAAAATAATAAATTTTATGGTTCACCTGTCGTAAAATTTCCATAAAAATAGCAAACATTTATACACTTTATCAACATGTTGCTGAAAAGTTTAGTTACATAGCATGTTTCTAAACAAAAGAAAAATGAGTAACAATTGAAAATTATTATTTTTTATAGCTCAGTTGTCATAAAATTGMACTGGAAATGTTCTCCAACAAACATTCGCTGCCTTTATCAATATGTTCTTTTACCTTTTTGGTACGCCACATGTGGCCAAAAACAAATAAAAAAAAAAATAAATAAAATAATACTTTATAGCTCAACTATAATAAAACTACAATGGAAATGTTGCTTGCACCCTTTATCAACATGTTTCTACATTTTTACTTGGCAACACATGTGCAAACAAAATAAATTTTTTAAAATACAATTGTTTATAGCTCAAGTGTCATAAAATTGCCATTGAAAATTTTCCAATAAACATTCTTACSCTTTATCAACATGTTGTTGAAGCGTTTAGTTACACAGCATGTGGCTAAATAGAAGAAAATTTAGCAACAATTGAAAATATTTTTTTATAGCTCAACTGTCTTAAAATTACTATGGAAATGTACTATAAGTTTTTGTGTCCTTTATCAAAATGTTTTTTTTTTAATTTTTTGCTTCGCAAGATGTGAAAGTAATGTAAATGTAAAGAAAAATTTTCAAATAAAATTGTTTATAGTTCAACTTTCATAAGATAGCTATAGAAATATGTATACTCTAATAAACATTTTTACGCTTTATCAACATGCTGTTTACATTTTGTGCTTTGCAACATGTATCTAAGCAAATTTAGATTTAAAAATAATACTTTTAAAGCTCAACTCCCAAACATTTACAATATAAAAGTTCCTCAAAGAACATTCCAACACTTTGTCAACACGTTCCCTGAAAATTCACAACATGTGTCTCAACAAAAGAATATTTTTAAAATAAATTTTTTTTTAACTAAACTGCTTAAAATTGCATTTCTACGCTTTATCAACATGCTGTTTAAAATTTTGCATTGCAACATGTGTCTAAGCAAATTTAGATTTAAAAATAATACTTTTAAAGCTCAACTCCCATAAAATTTCAATATAAAAGTTC
>NW_017536686.1:111456-124223 GCF_001853355.1 Bactrocera latifrons | reverse complement strand
AACTAATTTTAGGAGTCATAAAAGCTTTTACTTAATTTTACAGTTTCAATTTGTCAGAGAGACTGGACAAGGTAGCAAGTATTGTAAAAGTAATCAACAGCGGCCCTAGAGAAGCAAAGAGGATTTTCGAGTAAAACGTTTACCWGCATTTACATAGGTAGTAGCTAAACCTATAAACTCGTCATATCCAGTAGGAAACACTTAGGAGTGATATAAGAACAAAATAATACTTTTATCTTKTAACAGCTCATGTGAAGTTAGGTTAGGTTAAGATAGGTTAGGTTGAGTAAGCATATGATATGTTAGGTTGTTTGGGAATAAAATGATTCTAAGGGCCCTGTGTCATGAATGTGGCAATGAGAAACAACAATTAGCTAGAATAAGTGAAACTACAGGCTATGCAATAAGCCCGATACAGGTTGACTGGAAACATTGCAGTGCACCAGAAGTGATATACCAATGAAAAGCAAAGGATCAATATAAGATATAAGAAGATGGAAAGAAGACTTTTTACAAAGCTTGAGAGAATATAAAATCTGGATACTACAAATAATCAGGAGAGACAAGTGTTGAACCACACAAGGAGACTACTCAATATAAAGGTCGCACTAAAGACCTGAGGTTAATGGATGGAATCCTATATTCAACTACAGTATCGTTTCACAGGAGGAAGCACTCAGTCCATATATATATGTATAACTGAAGTTGGCAGAAAGGATATTTCTGTATTAATTTGAAGGGTAAGGACGACGATGAAAGCTTTACACCGTTTATATTTAGTTCCGCTGTTCTAAATCCTTCTTAGGTGCCCTACGGGCCCTAATACACTTGTATATCTCTACAAATTACTAAAGTCTGTCCGCATATGTGCATGCATTTTTAAAGTGAACACGTGTCTGTACATAACTACCACTTATGGTTAACCTGCTTGCACAAGTTGAGAATATGTGCAAAAGCAACAAAGTGAGATGTGAGTGGACAATGTCAATAGTAAGAGTATGCCAAGTAAGACAACACAAAAACACGAAATGACACGATTCTTGGAGCTAGACATAGCGCCAAAGTGAATTTGAAAATAAGTGCAGAAGTGGAAATGTAATATGCTGTGACAATCAGGCAATCAAGCGCTCAGGCATTCAAACATGCTGAATGTAAGTAAACGTAACAAAGTTTATTTAAATAGGCATTGATAGCACCAATTGCAGGAAAATAAAAAAAACTGCAGGGAAATAAAATTGATGACACGGCAATACAAGAATAGACAGGAGTGTTAGACCTGACAAAAACAAGCCAAGAAAAGTACAAGTTCGAGTATATGTAAGAGATTTCTGAAAACAGCAAAGAATTGGCACATATACATACATAACTAACAAGTCATGGAATTAGATATAGTTCAGTTTATGAGCCGCAACTTCTTTGATGTTTGCGAATAATAAAAATGATCTTTAAAGGCCAGTGGTTTATAACGTGTGATCCAAGTAGAGARACTTTTTACATTAGCCATTTTTTGACAGATCACGCGTAATTAATGTCAAGCTGTCACGTTATTTTTGTTCAGTRTTGTTTGCCATTCCTTGACGGAAAGACTTAYCCCTGAACAACGTTTACAAATCGTTCAAGTTTCTTACGAAAATTCACGTTCTGCAAAGAATGTGTTTTGCACGCTTTGCTCAACTTATAGTCAATACAATCGGCCTACTAAGCGTACTATTCGCAATAACATCACCCATCTTGAGACCCAGTACTCATCATTGCATAATATTCGACCCAATATACCACCCCCAACTCACTGTATTTTACGTCGAGATCTTAAATTAAAAGCGTCCAAAATTAAGATTGTTCAAGAATTGAAGCCGTTCAACCTTCCCAAGCGACATCGCTTCGCTCTGTAGGCTCTTGAAAAGTTCCAAGAAGATCCGTTGGTCACTAAATGTGATATCACACCCTTAGTCTAAAGTCTATGCAGACAATCCCGCTTCGATTCAGGTCTTGGAGTAAAATACCATGCGTGTGATTCGTCAGTAACCAGTCGAAATGCTCGAATGCGTCGTCGAAAATTATCCATGCACTTGTTACAATCACCGACTGAGATGTCCTTCAATGGCTTCAATTCGGCAGTTGCTGAAGCGGATTTTTCGGTTTCGAACCACAAGACGCCAATTCTGGCGATCACTCTAACTAAAAAGTCAGTCACAATATTGCTAGTATGTGAGGGCATATTCAGAGCTTTTGGTAATAGTATCGCTGACATGTTTCATATCTAAAGTATTAATCAAAATGTGTCGATTCATAAAAATAATGAGATTCTGTACTGTCCCGATTTTTCGATACTAACAGCAGTAACAGAGCTGGTGTTTGCGATGACTTCACGACCTTCAATGCGTTATGCCRCTCGTTACCAAACACTAATTGACATATGGACATGAAATTTCTCACAAACATAATAAAAGTAGTAGAAAATATTATTTTTATAATCGAATCGGGTTTCGAGCTTCGATTTTCGAGCTTCGGTTTTCGAACTTCAGTTTCAGAATTTCTGTTTTCGAACTTCAGTTTTCAAGTTTCGGTTTTCGAACTTCGTTTTACGAACATCGGTTTTCAGTTTTCATTCAGTTTAGGAATTTCTGTTTTCGAACTTTGGTTTTCAAACATCGGTTTTCGAGCTTCGATTTTCGAACATCGGTTTTCGAACTTCAGTTTCAGAATTTCTGTTTTCGAACTTCAGTTTTCAAACTTCAGTTTTCGCACTCCGGTTTTTGAGCTTTATTCAAGTGRACCAGTCCGAGTCAAATTCGATCAGATGGTGTCAAGTAGAAACGAGAACCTCTTAGGCGTTAATAAACCATATTTGTAAATTTTCTGCTTTCATAGAAGTTTTAAGACATCTAACGGTACTATCTAGCCTATAATTTTCCCACAATTATGCCCAAATATTATTTATTTGCTCTTAAAGGTCATATAAATTATTAAATACAAACACACGCATATATAGTTATGCAATATAAATACTACTGTGAATATTTATGTCCATCCACATCCCCTATTGCTTTAAGTTACGACAAGATAAGCAAAAGTTGCATTTTATTATTACTTGACTGGAACTTAAATATGTAGAATGATTTAAGGCAAAATAGAGAGAATAACTGTGAAAATAGATAAATAAATCGCTATGAAAAGCAGGTCAACCAGCAAAGTAGGCAGTAAAAAGTGTAATCCTTGATGCTGGCGGTCATAAAGCATAATGTACACGTGCAACAACAAACTCACAACAAAAGCGACACTAAAACGCGACAACCAGCAAACAGAATAGGTAAAAAGAGCAAAAGGAAGAAAAAATAGAACAAATGCATAGAAAAAAAAATAGGGAAAAAAGTACAGAAAAACGAGAAATATGATAAAAATAATAGCAGCGAGTTCCGTTGACAAATTGCGAGGCCGCTGCGGTTACGAACAATGCAAACGAAGCGAAATGTTGTGAGGACAGCTGGCGCATATTTTATTGCGCGTTTTAGGCGCACAAGCGCATGCACGCATACACGCACACGCACATACAACGGAACACAGTAATTTAGTAGAAAAAATCATAGTAAAATATCTAATATGTAATAATAATGTGTAGCTCATAAAATATACGAGAACGTGGGCTTACTTGTGTATGTGTGACAGAATATATATGTATATGTTTATGTAAAGTTAGTTGTATCTTACATTCTTCTTCTTCCCTTTTGCACGCATTGCTATACAGTTTATTTTGCAATGAATTTCTGTCAAGTTTATTTGTACTGACATGTGTGTGTGTGTGAGTGTGTGTGTGGAGCTACCAGACGCGCGACAGCTGCCACGCTGACCAACCAAGTTCTCATTATGCGCGCACACACACACACCAAAACTTGCTGTAATAATTTCGGGAGTTAATTTTTATACCCTCAACACATTTTAACACTCAAAAAGAAATATTGGAAATGAACAGAGTTACAAGCTGAGTCCATTTAGCCATGTCCGTCTATCATGTCCGAATTAGTCCCTTAGTTTTTGAGATATCTATCAGAAATTTTGCACACATTCACTTCCCACCAAGAAGTTGCTCAYAGATCAAAACCACCGATATCGGACCACTATAGCATATAGCTACCATACAGACGGAACGAACAAAAGCGAGATCTTGTACGGAAAACTTCCTTATTTGAGAAGATATCTTCACGAAATTAGTCACTTAGTATTGCCTAAGGCAATAGTGCAATCTGCAAAGAAATGGTCCAAAACGGATCACTATTTGATATAGCTACCATACAAACTGAAYGATCCAAAGCAAGGCTTTGTGTAGAAAACATTTTTGTTTGACAAGATATCTTCATGAAATTTGGCTCCGAGTATTGTCCAAGACAACRTTAAAATCCTCGAAAATATTATTCAGATTGGACCACTCTAACATATAGCTGCCATACAAATGACCAATAAAGATCAAGTCCTTGTTAAAAAAACTTTTTAATTTGTGAAGGGTATTATAGCTCCGACATGTTTTTTTTTTTTTTTTGTGGTAACTTTTTAGCAAATTTGTGGCTTCCACAAGCATTTATTAACTGTACATTACGCTTTCTCTACAACAATGTACTCACTCTCTTCCTCTCTCGCACGCTCCCCGCCGCCGTACGCATTTTAGCACCATCAACACTTTATATTTGAAGTTAAAATTTGTCTTTTGCTTCAAGCCAGACAGACGCACACACATGTCTTTCTGTGTCTTACTGGCTCCAACTGGCAGCTTTTATAACCCTGCAGTCTAAGCCCGTCTTTGTCTGCCGCAAACGTACTTAGTTGCCACAGCGGTCGCCGCAGCAAAGTTTTGTCAAAGAAATTGAAATAAAACKCTGCTTTATGTCTTTAAAAGTCGCAGTTGCAGCCGTTAGCAGTTGTTGTCCGCACAATTTATTGCAATATTCACTACAACAACAAGCTAATTTGTAAGTTAAGTTCTAAGCAGCGAGCAGAGGGAGCGTTGACTGGCGATTAGTTTTTGGCTAGAGTTAATTTATTAGCATGCTGAGGGGTGAATGACATCTGCGGATAAAGAGCTGAAAGATAGTCGCATGTTACTGAGCAACTTTTTGGCAATTATTGTATGGAAATTTGTTGAAGTGCAGATAGTTTAGCTGAAATTATTGAATTATTGCGCTTCGGCAGATAAATGGCAAAATCTGTGAGAAGCAAATCTACGAGGAAAGCTCAGCAAGCATATATCATGGAGTAACTTATTTTCAGTAGAAACTTTCGCAGGCCTGGTAGGAATTGCGAKGCCGAAAACTCCTTAAAATTGATACAAGCCCCTCAAGTATCTGCAACGAAGAATCCGGAAGGTAACGAAAAAAGTTTTTTTTTKTTGGATTTACAAGGTCTAATCTGCMTCGAATACCTAAAAATGGGCACAGGAGCGGCTARGACGTCAAATTACGGGAAAATGGTTCGATTAACCGAAGAAAAAAGTTTTATTAGATTTYCGGACGAAAGGATGCTCAGCGATTGGAGTTTAAGTGTACTCTGCCCAATCCACAAACAGGGAGAGCCCACAATCTGCACCAACTACCATGGGATAAGACTTCTCAACATCGCGTATAAGGTTCTATCAAGCGTATTGTGTGAAAGATTAAAGCCCACCGTCAACAAACAGATTGGACCTTATCAGTGTGATTTCAGGTCTGGGAAATCAACAACTCAACACATATTCACAATACGCCAAATTTCGGAAATACACTTGAAAATAGGATCGACACACACCCACTTTTCGACGAGGACTCGAGGGCAAAACAAAATATCTTCTGTGATCAAACAAACAATCTTCGCATTCGCGACTTGGCTCCGACGTCACTGTTGACAGACATAACTTCGAATTCGTAGATAATTTCGTCTTTCGGGAAACCAGCATTAACACCAACAGCAGCGTTAGCATCGAAATCTAACTCAGAATAACTTTTGCCAACAAGTACAGGCTTCGGACTGAAGCTGCAACTGAGAAGTGAAGCCCTCTCTCAATGAACAAAGACCAAATCAAAATGTCATCCCCGTCTTGCTATACGCAGAGAGGACGATAACAACATATAGTGAGTYGACGTTAGGACGTTACGGCGAACAAGAAATCGCGTCCGAACGGATGAACACAATCCAGCTCTAAAAGTATTCGCCAGAAGAAGCGGCGGAAGAGCAAGACTTCCATTCCTTTGGAAGAACAGATGGGGAAGRACCTGCCTTGGAATCTCTAATTGGTGTCGAACAGCGAAAAGGAAGAAAGACTGGATCTCTGTTGTAAATTCGGCTATCACCGCATAAGCTGTGCCTACGCCATTAAAGAAGATGAAGAAGACTCCGAACTGCTGCCCCACTGTATTTTCTAGCTAGAAGTCGACTTCTATTTATTCCCAAACTTGAAAAACTCACTGGCGGAGCAAAAATTTCAGTCGAGCGAGAAGGCTATCTATGCATCCAAAGCAAACTTTATCACCTTTGGAAAACAGATATTTATTTGAGAATRAAGTTAACAAATGTTTGGAAACTGTTGGATAAGTGTATAAGGTAATAAGGCAAACAAATTCTGGGTAAAGATTTGGCTGTGAATTTCGAGTAGTTTCTTTAAGTCAGAGATAAGCAGTATTGTGTGGGATGGAAGAAGAAGATTTCTTTGATATACTACTGCGATCAAAATGAAAGGTGAATTTTGTCAATTTCAAACTACATCAAAGTGATCTCCTCCCGCTTCAATACACTTACATATGTCAACGAATTTTCCATTCATCATAGCACTTGGAAAAATATTCCGAGGTGATGGCCATCAGAGCCTTCTTGGATTTAGCTTTTATATTCTCAATTAGGTCAAAACGGTGTCCTCGGAGTGGTCCTGTGAATTTGCTGAATAGCGAGAAGTTACACGAAGGTAAATCAAGCGAATGTGGTTATTGCATCACGATATTAGTTGAAAATGTGGCGAAATGATCACGAMTAATCCATGCAGTATGGGATGGTGCATTATCGCACTACTTTGTTCAATCAAATCAGACTTGGCAAAAGTCTAAGTATACAGTAGTATATTTTATTTAAGTCCTTACATATCCCAAAATTGTTCAGTATGTTCAGCTGTTTAGGCTGTATATCGTCCACGGCTCTCCATGTGTCCAATGTCTTTGACTGGGAGGAAATAAAATCTGACTTAATCAAAATCAAATTGAGTTCCAGGATAATGCCTAATTGGGTATCACTTTGAAGTACGATGGAACTACGAAGGGAAAGAAAGAGCGAGACGAAATAGTAAGGCAGTTGTTGAAGGTTCACTTTTTTTAACCACGACAGCCACGATTCGGACCGGACCCGGTACTTTTTCGGCCAATAATTATCAATGAGTGCACAAAAACGCTGGTACCAACATTAGACCACTATGCAATATGTGCACTACTTCTTACTTATGAGCTTTGCATTTCAATATATTCTTACTTTAATTAGAATTTCTGCATACCAGCATATAATGCCGTTATACCACGACTTTCCACATTGTCCTCTGCAGCGACATAGCAAAGTAATATGCATATGATATTTATGTGCCTGTGCTTTGCGTACACATGTACATATGTATGTGTTTGTGTGTGTGGTAGCCATCATTATCGACATTTTGCACAATGCGTTTCTGTGTCGTGTCAAATGTGCAGTCATGGCTCTATGCTCTTTTAACTTTTGGCTTTCACACTCATGCYCATGCCACAGCGCAGCCGCGCCCACTTGCAGCTCGTGCCTACGCGCCAACTCGGTAAGTTTACTCGAGCTGGCTGCGTCCTCATTGCGTTGCCTTTCTGTGCTGATTTTATTTTGCGTTTTTTGTTTTTTTTTTTTTGTTTTTTGCTCTTTTGCAACTTTTTTTGTTGTTTTTATCCTGTTTGCTGTTCACACCGTAATTCAAGTCAAACGTTTGTTGGTTGCATGACACACTTGGCAGCCGCTSCCGCTGGCTGYTGGCTGCTGGCTGAGTTCGCCTGCTTGCGCCGTCATTCATGCTACATAGACAATATTTTAATTTGCCCCTGCCCTTTTCATTTCCGTTCACATACTTTTKTGTTGTTGTTTGGTGGTTGTTTGTGTGCTTTCGCTTCGCTTTCTTTCTCTATCGCTTCGCTGCCGTTTTTAACGCATTTTGAGTAGTTTTTATTGTTATTGTTGTTGTGGTTGGAATTATGCGCTTGCCGTTTTCTAGCTGCAGCCGCCGCCCATTCGCCTTCTTCCTTAATTTGTTCGCCGCAGCGAATGGGGTCACGCGGGCTCAACATTTGTAGATTATGCTTTCTTTTATCCTCTTTTTATTGTTATTATTGCTTTTTTTTTTAATTAGCACGCAGAAATTTTGGCAAGGCTGCCAGTGTATACTACGTAAAAATTTACATACAAATTTGTAAGCGGAAGGAAGCCTTGGTGGTAAAAAATCCATATTCGAGTAGGCGTGTGGATCGAGGATGAACAACTTGCGTGCAATTCATGAAAGTATACGATTGTATTTGTATATATAGAGCTCAAGTTGATAAGTTGATGTTATATCCTTTAGCGAGCACGAACCAAAGACTTGGMGAAAATATGCCGGAACTCAAATAGGAAATGAAAACAAAGTTAAGTTAATGACAAGAAACATTTCATAAAGCTMMTGAGTCCGCTATTGACCAAAGAGAATTATGGTAGAAACTTCTTCCTAGATATATAGACTATAAATTGATTAAGCGCTTTGAGCCTGAAAATACAACTCAGTCTTTTCAAAGCCGGATATTTGAGGAGAAAGAACTTGGATGTTCTCCCCTTATCTCACCTTCCTGTCCTGCCCGGTCGAAATATTCCAACCTAAGGCTTGCAAAGGGCGAATAATGAGAGCTATTGCTGGATGCTACTACATCACTTTCCTCAATATAGCTTTAACAGCTTGCGTCTGACAAGTTTTTTAGTTTTATAGCATGTATCGCTATTGCTACACTTGTTCAAGTAATAACTCTTTGGATTGCTTCAAGATGAATATTTCAAGTAGTTCAATGGATTTTTCTTTATATTGGAGATTCCAAGTGTAACCAAGTTCTTCTCCTGGTCTTTCCAAAGGAGGAGAGATTTTCATCTTCCTCTAAGTCAGACGGTTCCACTGTTCAGCGCTAGAACATAAGAGGAAAAAGGAGACCTGCATCATTAGAAATGGCCTTTCCGCTATGACAGAGCACCTTAGAGAACTACACATCTAACATTTTCATCCAGGCCAAAAGTGGTGACTTTTTCTCTGCTCACATACCAATGTGAATTAGAAGCAGTCGTTGATGACGTAGCGCTGTGAGCTTTTTCACTGATGGTTCGAAGTTAAGAGGAAAATTTGGATGGAAAATATTCTGTAAGGATCTATCCATCAATCTTTACTTTAGGTTACCGAAGCAGTGTAGTATTTTTCAGGCAGAAATGTCGGCTATCAAGGTGGCTGTAGAAGTACTGCTACGAGCTGTATCTTCTTCCAGGGTGGTGAGCATTCACTTCGACAGCAGAGAAGAACTGAATTGGATCGCCATTGTCCTGCGTTCTAGCACTCGAGCGCTAGCAGGCCCTGGCGTTCGACCACCAGAAAGTGATGCCAGCCGTCTCCACAAATTTGTGATAAGCTCAATGCGCTTTGACAATCTCAAAAGTGTCTTAGAATAAAGTATCTAAAACTCTTAGGTACCACAATGGGCCGTCGCTCTAAGCTGTCCACGTGAGATCCGTCTTGGGATCGACCACTTAACCTAAGCTAACCTATGTTGAAAAATATTTGCTTTCGATCGAACTTTATAACTCTCTCTCTCTCTCTCTCGGCTAAACCAGTTCTACAGATGTTCTTGCAGATCATTCTCTAATTCTCTAGATATCGTTAAACAGCCAAAGTATCAACATGACCATATTACCAATTTTTGTCGGGAAACATCATTGCTGGGCAAGATTACGGTTTACTTGATTTGCTTACTTATAATAACGACATAAAGAACCCTTTTTCCCCCCATTTTCTTTCATTCTGTTACTTCCAAAAGAAGGCTTCACTTCGAAGGATTTACTGGACCTAAACTATTGGGAAATTTAGTCGGAGTTTTAGATATGGTCCTAGCAAATATAGTCAAACTGTCAGATGTCGAATTCCTGGAACTTGCCCTATAAAGATAAAAAAATTCAGTTATGTTGATGTTGTTCTTGGTCCAGCTCAGAAAACAGCCTACAAGTAGCAGAAAACTGGTCTTGGCTCAACTATTGTACAATCCAACACATATGCCGCTTTATCGTCGGCGTGCGCGGGCAGTTTTAATAGATCAGTCCGGGTCAAATTTTATGAGATTGTGTTAAAACGAAATATAAGACAAAAGCCCCAATTTATGTTAAATTTCGAAAAAAAATAAATTAGAAATCCGAAAATATATATTATACTATCACACTCTAACCTCCAGAAACCAATTCAAAATAGATTTTACAACGCGGTTTTACAATTTCCCCTGCTGACTGTCTTCCAAATCCAAGCAGCTTTCGGAAATACAATAAAGACTTAAATATTATCTCTATATACATACAAACAAACGAACACACACCGTTAAACCACAAGTGCGCATTAAAGCACATACATACAGACGGACAGATTAAAATTGCGTGCAGCACCGCAAATACAAAACCAAATGCAAACGTACAAACAAAAGCTCCGGGTGCTAGCTGATGGCAGGTAACAAAGCGATAATCTCCGCAATCACAGCGAAAGCAGAGCGAGTAAACAAGGAAAAAGGTAAATGAAAGCTAAAAAAACGGTAAAAAGAAAAATTGTATAACGGTAAAAAAAAAGCAAGCCAAAGTAGTTCAGCTTGCGTTTAGAGAGGCAAAGAGGAAACTAAGAAGATTTCAAAAGGGTTAAGGCTAACCGTAAAGGTTAAGGACTTACAATGCCCTCGACAAACAGCCCCACACACAGCCTAAACTGGTCCCAAATACAGTTAGCTCTATGATTTTCGACAGGCCGAGCAATTAGGTGACACACATACCAGCAAACACAACTCGAGTGTAGGTGTGTTTGTTGGAGCGTTAACACAAATAAAGAGCGAGTAGTCAGCTCGCACAGATAGCGCCAGTGTTGCCAATGCGGCTGATTTTCGCTTTTATGCGCCTTTGTTTCCCACCACCACACAACTACAACTACCCATGCCGTTATAATGTGCTATATCCATGCAGGCTTTTGTGTGCGGACCATTGCTGGCCGCGAGCCACTCGAGCGGATATTTGTGCACTGCAGTTGCGGTTTTGKAAGTGCGCGTGTGGGTGTGGGTGCGCGGAAGCAAGTGTTGGTGTGGTGGGTTGCTTTGTGTACAATTTGGGCTGTTGGATGTTCAGTTAGTTGTGGCATTGCATTCGCAACTTTTACAGCTTTTGTCTGTTTATTATTGTTGTTCTTATGTAATTATTTAGTTGCCTACACGAGTCTTGCACGGAATAGTTACATTTTGTCGCAATAGCAATGATGGCAATATACAAAATATTTCCGTTATGTGCTGAAGTTTTTACTAATTGCTATATTGGGAGAAATAGAAATGGCGCTTGTCTCTTTGTAATGCAGATTGGGATTTGCTATGGCTATATTGAGTTTTGTTCAACTTTGTTTGTGTTCTGTTAATTCATAGTTTGTCAGATAAAGTATGAGATTACTAAAAAAAATTCCATTAAGATATTATAAATATTTGAATTCCAGTCAGTAGCCCGTAGCCTGCCCGTGGCAAAGTTTTACCGATGTTATTAAAACTGTACATTTTATAMCACATTTTTAAAACAATATCTATGGATTCATTTTTTCACAGCATTAATTTATCTGGTGTTAATAACTAAAATAAATCTATAAGAATAAAATAAGAAATAAGAATGAGTTTTTCTCTATATACGTTTTCGAGAAATTATCCATTTTATATATGCATCTATATTTATTTATTTAGTTAAGTCTATGAACATTAATTCTTGCAGACTAATGGAAAGTTAGGATACTAAATAGGTTTCTAAAATAATTCAAATAAAAGTACATAAGTAKATAAATTAAACTAAAAAACAGAATTTAGGGTATTAATGAAGGATACCCTAGAGTGAGAAAAATCAAGAAGAACTTTTTCGGAAATCGAGTTAAACTCTCGCATAGCACGCTTGAGAGGAGCATATTCAGCGAAGTTAGTACTTTCCTTTATATAATAAAATGGGGAAATAGATCTGAGACAACGTTGGGGAGCATTGAAGTTAATTTTCCCTAATAAATAGGGACAGTCAACACCTCCATTAATAACATTAAAAACAAATGAAAGGCAGAGAACGGACCGACGATTTTCCAGTAGTTTAAGATGTAAAAGCAATAAACGGGATGTATACGATGTAATTGGGTCAACAAACTTAAGGGAGCGGAGAGCAAATTTAAGAAAAATCTTTTGGACACGCTCTATCCTATTAATTGACGATATGCAATATGGTCTCCAGATAAACACTGCATACTCCAAAATGGACCGAACAAAGCATGTATACAGGAATTTTAACGTGTAGCGGTCGGTAAAATATAGAGCATTGCGACGGACAACGCCGASTACAGAGAATGATTTAGAAATGATATAGTTAACGTGACTACTGAAAGAAAATCTGTTGTCAAAGATTACCCCAAGATCTTTGATTTTAGTAACGCATTTTAGGACGCAATTAGAAATATTGTAACTTGAGGATAAGATGTTGCGTCCCCTACCATA
>NW_017536686.1:104678-110276 GCF_001853355.1 Bactrocera latifrons | reverse complement strand
AAGGTGACGCATGAATAAAATCGTGATTAATAGGCGCATCAACTAATCCGCCACACTGTTTTCCCCTCCCTTTGGAAAAAACTTAAAGGGACGCAACTTGATGCCRGAAGGCCACACTGAAGAGGAGAAAACGGCATTAAAAAAAGATGGGGACACACCTAGCTTAAAGTTTATCCTTTTAAGATTATTAATATTCGTATCTTTCTTAACTAATTTATAACATAAGAGATGCTCACTATTAACATTAGCATGTTTAACAACAAAAGCTATAATATCTTCCTCAGTGACTGATTTCTAAAAACAGACAGGTGAATCCATTTCTTGGGTATGACGATATCAAGATCACTATTGGCATTAACACCAACCACAGTTGAAGCACCTGGGGATTTTTTGTTCCTAGTGCTCACTTTGTGATGATTTGTCATGTACATTTTTTCAATAGCTCTTGTTATTTACGAGATATATACAAAAAAAATGCGAATTCCATGGAAAAATTATTTGTTGTTGTTGCACTGGGCACTTTTGTAGAGCGAAGAATTCTGAGAATTATGCTGAGAATTATGATGAGAGCGCGTAGTTCTAGTTTCGCATCGAGTCATGCTATACCTTTTTGGAAAGCTCATTTCACGCGCTAAAACGTGTTTGATTGATTGTTGTTTCTTTTAAGTCGTTCATGAGTTATAGCGTCGCAAACATGGAATCAAATAAAGAGAAATACGGCATATTTTACAGTACTGCTACGATAAAGGCAAAAATGCATCTGAAGCCGCCAATAAAATTTGTGCACTTTATGGACCCGATACAGTTTCCATTTCCACAACGATGGTTTCTACGTTTTCCTTCTGGTGTAGAGGTGGTCGAAGATGCGCCATGCTCCGGAAGGCCTAACGTCGAAAATTGCGATAAAATCGCTAAATTGGTCGAAACAG
Organism: Bactrocera latifrons; assembly: GCF_001853355.1. NCBI lineage: Eukaryota > Metazoa > Arthropoda > Insecta > Diptera > Tephritidae > Bactrocera > Bactrocera latifrons. The sequence goes on along the minus strand of NW_017536686.1, from coordinate 109,347 downwards.
ACCGGCATAGTAGCAGCCGTAGCATCGGTCAAGAGCTGGGCATGAGACATCAAAAAAAATTTTATGAACAATTGAAAATTCAATAAAAATATCGCAAAAAATACCGCAAGACTTTTTTCACAACCTATTATTTTTTCATTGAACATAGTTCCTGAATTAATTTTGTCACTCAATGCTTATGGCTACTTTCCAACATTTCGMTATTATTTTTTTGTATTACGATATTTTGTTTGCTTCAAAATAGGCCTCAATTATGGCAGTCACCTCTTCATACGACGAAAGCTTCTTTCTAGCGACTTTCATTTGGGATATGAGAACAAGAAATAGTCGCAGCAGGTCGGATCTGGAGAATTKTGTCGATGTGGAACCAATGCGAAGAACAATTGATGGATCATTCTTACTGACTTGTGATACGGGCGTTGTCTTGGTAAAACAGCCATTTTTTTTAAATCAAAAATCAAAAAATATTCCACGCGCATCCCATAATACAARCGTCATAAACTTGCCAGCTGACTATTCCGTTTTTCCATGCTTTRGAGCGGGTTCACAYTGTTCAAAAATAAAGCCGGCGGTAATGTTTGAGTCAATGAGGAACACTTAWGAGTCATGATTAATTACTTTTCGCGCCCGTACTGTAGTGTGTTGATGTAGACGACATCTGCTTCCGACAAGGCTGACTGGTTCGAAAATGCCATACAGTCAACGAAGCARTCGGCTTASTGAAGGAAAGTTTTGGTGAGCTGATTATCTCGCTTCGCTGACCTGTGRTCTGACCTCCAAGTCTGTGTAATTTAACACCGCTTGGTATTTTTTGGTTTGCTTTTTTGTGAGGTTATGTTAAGATTTAGTTGTGTTAAGTCGCTTGTCTACACAGATAAATACGAGACAATTGATGGTTTGAAAGAGAACAATGGGTGTGATACGGTCCCCAATTGTTATAATATAAATTATGTTTTCATAAATATACATATAAATTAAATACTGAGCAAGAATAGCATAAATCATTAATAAACAAAGAATTTGGATTTAGTTTAATTTTGCAAAGSATAAACGATTGTTACGCGAAAAGATGCAATAAAAGAAGAAAACCAAAAAATCTTCCTTAGTGCAGCAATCTAAGGCTTTTCATTAAGTACATTCTCGACATAATCAAACTTAAGTGTAACGACCTAGAAATCATCAAACTAATAATGTTTGTAGGTTGATAGGAGTCAGTTTGGTTAAGTAAACGCTTACTTAATCATAAGTAAGCAATTCGGGCAACTACAGTAGTTGATTACTGTTAAGAGAAGTGTTTGTGTCAATATATTAATTATAGCTAAGTTATTTACGTATGCATGTGTTGATAGTAAYACCGGCTAATGGCAAGATAATCAGATAAACGAGGGCGATCTGATAAGTTCGCAGCTTCACTGAAGTAGAAACTCTTTATTTACAGATACGCTGGCAGACTCGTCACCATGGAACAATTAAAAAAGTGGAATAATGGAAAAAATTTACGACACGTACACTACAAACCAACTCCGAAGCAGGAGAGGACCTTGCAACCATAAAGATAAACAACACTGATTTTTACGATTAACAAAATATCATCTAGGTCGGTCGAATAAGGATATCAGCACTGCCACCAATGCCGAGAAATAAATAACCATTTTCCAAAATTTTTCTTTTGGTAAGTAGCATTTTATTTGAAATGTCCTACCATAGTAAAACACATGTTTTTGACGAAATTCATTTTTTTATTGAACATTGAACGACCCTAAAACTTTTCGATACCGTTTATTTAGCACGGTTTGTGCTTTGCTTCAAAATGGGCCTCAGTTTCGGCGATCACCTCTTTGCTTGACGAAAATTTCGTCCCACCGAGCACTCTCTTGAGATCAAAGTACAGGAAATGGTCGTTGGGGGCCAGATCTGAAGAACACGGTGGATGCGCAAGCAATTCGCAGCCCAATTCATGAAATTTTACAATCGTTTTAACTGACTTACGCCATGTTAAATTATCTCTGGCAAATAGCACTTTCTYTTCTTCTGATGTAATATCCTTTGGAGAGATGTCCCAACTCTTCTTGATGGGTTAAGGAGGTTCTAGCCAACATGTAAAGCGCGGTGGCCTTAAAAGTTTGGTATGGACCTGTTTTTCTTATAGCTGTGGCGGTCCCAATACATATGATGGATTTAGTTAGGTATCCAAATGTATATGTAGGGATATAAAGGAATCTTATGTTGCCATATGGCAATTGAAACAAACTCTTAAACTAAACATTCCAGCAGCATTACTATCCAAGACAGTCCAGCAATTGCCTAAAAACTGGCTTAGCCAAGAAAATACTGAAATATTTTAGTACCTTGCCCAGCTCAGTTGCCGATAACAAGTCTATTGTAAACTTATGTAGGATATTACAAGATACTATGTTTCAAAMTCATTCCTGTCTTTTAAACCCATGTTTGGCAGGTTGTTCAAGAGGAACGGACGCATATCTAAACTCTAGGATCAAAAGCATRCCTTCCTTGGAGCAAGGAGCACAAAAATTAAAAAATTGTAACAGTTATAGTCTATGTAGGCCAGAAAGTCTAACTATTGTTTCTATTTTTAAACTGTCTTTATATGTCATCACTGGACTGCTTTCTGTCATATTAGAATAAAGCTAGTACCTTGTCTGAACTAATGTATTATTTTCTTGTGCAACATGTTGCTAGAGTTTARTAGCCCAAAATCAAAGTATACTTAAAATTCTATCAGCCGAATCGAATTGCTTTTCTTGCACGTAAAGCCCAAAAACAAAGTTGATCCGTAGTGCATATACCAACATTTCAAAWGTTGAGCAAGATTCACAATATTGAGCAACATCGCTAGTATTTACCAACATGTTGCAGCAACAGTAACTGAGTGTCCTTATCAATTTTCGTAAAACATTTGCAAGATTCTGCATTATGCGCATGTCCCTTACAATGCTCGCCATTCATAAATGCTCTCAGCATCAATTGCTCATCAATTTCATTTGCGGCTCTCAGCTACTGATAAGGAAGCTTAATAAAGTCACGTGCAATCGAATTCAGTTGGCAGTGCAAATAGCGCGCCAGAGATGCCAATAAACTATGGCAACGCAGAACTCTTTACACACACATACATASATACACAAGCCTTCGTATATGTGTATGTAGTACTGCAGCTATATGTGATATGTATGTGTGCGTACAATAACAATAAAAAAAGGCGGCAAAATACAACTGGCAACACAAAGAGGRCTAAGGAAATTGTAATAACAACCACAATAGCTACATACATAGATATATGTGTATATGTATCGTTGTGACTGTAATTTTGTTTGTGTGCATACGCAAGAAGGCTAACTGAGAAACCGTAAAAGCACAAGGTTGCTGCCACAGCGCGTGCTGCGAGCGCCAGCGCGAGGACTTTCGCTCAGCTAAGCATCCTAAAGGGATATACGAGGCTAAACCGTTCGAAACGGCGTTACAGTGGCCATTACCGTTAGCCTTGTTGTTGTTTTTCTGTTGCTATTGTTGTTGTTTTTACTTTGCTGTTTTTGTGTGATACATTGCTTATTGTCGACTAAATTTAGGTTTGCAACATTTCCACAAGCTCTCTTGCCATTGAGCAGTCCAAACGGGATACTTTTATATGCATGTATGTGTGTGTGTGTGTGTCGGTATATATATGTGTTAACAATGGCGACCAGCGCAGCATATTACCGCCTCAAAGCATACAACTGTGCGCTAAGTAATAGCACAAAGCGAGAGAGGGCGCTCAGACCTTCCGTATATGATGTAGATGCGGGGTGAAGGGGTTTGCCGAGGGCCAGCACTGTRAAACGCTTGAGGAGCGAAACGCGCCAAAGAAGTAAGGCCGTGGCCATGYTTTGCTGGAAGTTGCTCGTTGTTGTTGTTGTTGTACTATTATTACTGTTTTTGTAGTTGTTGTTCTTTATTGTTTCTTCTTGCTGTTTTTCCTACTGTTTTTTGTTGCTTTTCCTACGCTTATTGTTGTTTTTGCTACTGTCTACTGTTTTTGTTGTTGTTGTGTTTACTACTACATCCATTGTGTTGGTAGCCGTGTACGGTTTGTCATCGCAATGGATGCAAGTTGTTGGCGCTGAATCGCGGCAACCATGTGGCTGAGCATCGCCGAGATGTGTGGCATGTGGCAGTTGTAGTTTGACTTCGCACGGGAGCTGTCAGTGGATCTCGATATAACGAATTTGGTCGACCAAAAGTAAGCGCGTTCCTCCCCGTGGGGATGTTTTTAGTGTGAATATATAAAATTAAAAAACAAAAAAAAAAACAAAAAAATATGAAAAACAACAACAAAAAATTTACTAAATTTATTTTTGTATAACGGAAATACTAGAAAGCGACAAAATATCACAGGAAGTCGACAAAAGTGAGCGGAAATAAAAAAATATTTGTGAAGTTGAGTGCGTCTAACTGTTTGTGCGTTCGCGCTGTATAACAGTAAATGCTTTAACTGCCAAATAAGAGTTGACGGAAACCAGGTGTGACAGTTGATATTTGAAAATTTAAGCTTTGCAAGGTAATTTGTGGAGTGTGTGGAAGGTTTAATAAGAAAAAATTGTGTGTGTAAAAATAATAATTAAAAGATCAAAAAAAAATTTTTTTTAATTTAAGAAATTAAAAAAAATTAACAAAT
>NW_017536686.1:101756-104368 GCF_001853355.1 Bactrocera latifrons | reverse complement strand
ATTTTCAATACTCACCATCCCATAAATTAAAACTAAACAAAATCTATCTATCTATTCTATATCACAAAGCTTATAGGGCGTGGCACCTTGCCGATATGTGCGCGCATATGTGTTTATAAATAATCGCTGTTTTTTGTTGTTGTGTGTGAGTGCGCTGAGGCCCCAAGGTCATTGCAGTTAAATAGGCTGGAACAAATCGTTATTTGATGCTTAATCAGTGTGTCACTTTGAAAAAAAAATATATATGAAAAACAAAAAGGTGACAAYAAAAACAAAACTAAAAGCAAAACAAAGTACACAGTTGCACAATGGCGCCACTTGTGGCAGATGAGCTGGGAGGAAAATAAAAAATKTAATAATTTTCGTTAGACAAAGGCTACAAAGGACTGTGCGCTTGACACATGTGTGAATGAAATGTAATAAAAAGGAAAAATTATTGGTTTAATTTTTTTTAACAAAATACAGTTTGTATGCAAAATATGAACACTGGAATACTGTTATTCACTATAATGTCTACTTTAAGGTGTATTTTGAGTAAATGTGACATAATAAATTATTATAAATTTTTCGGTTGATTTCTCAAATGAATATGATATTTTCTAGCATTTATTTTCAAGAATTTTTTCTTCTTTTGTTAGCTTATTGAAACTGCATAAACTATTTTTATAAATAAAAAAAACATTTGAGTCTAACTAAATTATTTTTGGTCTCTCGTCTGCAAAAAGTTTTTTATTATTATTAGTGTTCCGATACATTTAGTGAATAAAATTTCAATTTATTTTGTTGCTATTCATATAAAAAAATTAAAAAATTTCTTTTAACTAGTTTATAATCCAATGGACATAATTTCATAAAAAGTGGTCGTATCTCGCCCCTAATCGGCTTCACGTATATATCTCATAAGCTACATAAGCTATTCACCAAATTTGCAGCGACGAAAACTTAAAACGTTGTTTAAGAAAGTGTTAAATTAAATTTAATCGGTAGATTATCCCACCAGCTTTCGATATAAGTTTTTTTTTTTTTTTTTTTGTGGACTAAACTACTAAAAGAGCAATACCATAAAGCAATAACTAAATTCATCAGAGACAACAAATCAATTATCAAAAATTCGAATATATCCAGKATGGTATTTTATAGGCAACGGTGTCTAAATTGAACACAGGGTGTGGCGCTGTCTATTCTTAGCTGAAACCATATACTTCCGGAACAACCAAAGTCAATAATTAACATTTTCCTAACATTTCTATATAACAGTGCCAAAATTGGCGAAATTGGACCACACAACTTTAAATTGATTTTTTCACTTTACAGTACACAAATCAAGCCTCAATGAATATACCGAATTTCTCACAAATAGTGCTATTATGGTGTGTCATTTATTGATCAAAGATTGTGACAATTGATCCAAAATTGTTCAAGCCCAGAGAGGACTAATAGGGAGCCCCGTTGACTATTGCGAAAATATCTCTTGTTTTGTGAGATATATTATATATCAGATTAGAAGGAAATTACTTACTGCTGATAGTAAGCCTCTATGTCAAAAATAGTTTGAGACGGATCCTTAATTTCTTTGGCTTACTTGTACCAAGTATGGGGTTTTTAAACTTCCGGTTGACTGCATTTATCATACCTCGGTTATCTTACAAAATTTAGAAGGTGAATTTTTCTTATATCGTTCCATCTTTGTGCCCACAATGGCTAAAATTGGGTGAAATTCCGATGAAACCTTATGGAACTCAGAGGTCATATTTTTCTGTTAATAATATGTGTTTATAGCAGAAATAGATAAAATCGGGTCAATACTACTCCCATCTGATATATAGATAATATAAGAATATCACACATCGGGTTTCTTTACCGCATAAAACAGTCAATACTTAAAATATCTTAATATCCGTACACTTCGTAAATAGTATTTTTTCGATACTTCCCTTAACGYCAGTATAGCTAATATAAGAATTTTCAATAATTTTCTTGAATGCTTATATGTATATTGATCAATTTATGAGGTTTATTAATGAAACTGTGAAAACATATATATGCTTATAATGTAGTTTAATGTAAAAATGTGTAAATCGGTCTTTGAATCGGTCAGATTTTCATACTGCCAAAGACTGTCAACTCTCCACTTTACCTTGAAATTACTTCAGATTTGTTTTCTGGTGCTACAGCAACATTTTAACAGGCTTTATGACGAATATATCGGGCAGTGTTGTGAGTTATATATGTATGTWTATAAAATATTGCTTGAAAATGTGTACTCGAGTATGCCTGAGCAATGACAAAAGCTTGTGCAATCAGCTTCGACCTTTCCCTAATATATATTACAGCGCATTAATGGAACAACAAGTGAAAAAGTTCTTTTTYTTTAGTTTTGTGGTTTAACTAAATTGAAAATTCATTCAATTATTCAACATCTTTGCCTTTAAGAGCGATACACTGATTAGAGAGACCCTTCCAGTTTTCAATACCATTTATATAGTACGATTTGTCTTTTGCTTCARAGTAGTCCTTAAATGTGGAAATTTTCAACGAAAATTCTTTTGAGATCTGCCATCATTTTTGTTTTTTTATTTTGGTTAAATTTTAGCTCTCGCATACACTTTCCA
>NW_017536686.1:93943-101261 GCF_001853355.1 Bactrocera latifrons | reverse complement strand
AATAGCAAATAATTATGTAAATTAGTATGTATGTAGTTTGGACTTTTGTTTTTATTATACTGTCACTAAACAGAGGGTTACTTAATGAAGTATCACTCACAAGTTGTTTGTACCTTAACAGCAGATTTACTTATTGTCTATTAATATTAAGACAGATTGTAAATTTAACTTGAATAAAAAAAAAAAAATAAAAAAATCCGTTAATTAGAAATAAATCCCAAAATTAAGAAACATTCTTGTTGTGCAAACCGTTAATTGCAATATCTGAAATACAAAATTATTTACATATATACAGACATGCTAAGAGACTACACATGCTCAAATGCGTAAATAAAACTTTCAAAGCTTGGCTTAAGCGATTTGAAATTGCATTTGAATTCCAACATAATATTTCTACTGAATTCGTGACCTGGAAAAACTGTAAATATTTGTTATAATTGACCTCAAAATCACAGTGTTATTTGTTTAAAGTGATTAATTTCAAAAGCTGCCGTTTTATGGAATTTATAGACTCTTACTCTCGCAACAGCAGCCATTCACTCTAGTGTATATATAAATCTATTTTTAGGCTTTAAATCAGTATGCATTTACCGCTGTTAARTTTGTTATTTTCACGTGCCTGCTCGCACACAAGTCAACATTGCGGTCATTAGGCGCCTAAAATTGTGCTCATCCTTCCGGCAATGTGTAACTAACACCAGCCCATCGATAATTTGGTGCTGCGCAAGCAAACATGAGAGTGCACATTGTTTACACACAAAGGCAACAACAAAAAACGGGGCGTGTTTGTATGCTAAAATAGCGCGCATGTGTATGTGTACATAGAGAAAGCTGTAATTTTTTGTTGCTTATTTTGGCGTGTGTGCGCGAAAATTTTACAAACAAAAATATATTTGATGATTTTATCTGAATTTATGGCTTATAACTGATAAGTGTTATTTTTTTTTTTCACTTTCTGCCAGCACTGCAGTTCTTTATAAATGTGAAAATTATGAATACTAATTAATAGTACAGATATACATATATTCATTGCAATCAGTTAAAAATTATAAATTGAAAAATTTTCCAAAAAAATTAAAAATATTTGTATTAAAAAATTAAAAAATATTAAAAATTATTAAAAAAAAATTAAAAATATTTGTATTAAAATTATTGCAAATATTTAATAAAAAGTGCGAAGATTTCAATATTTGTGGAAAAAGTGAAACCATCAATATGCACGTACATGTAATTAACAAAAATTCGTTAAAAAGTCAACATGTCGTATACGTAACATATTTGTACAGCTGCTCATCACTACAATAAATCCTATGCAAGCAGAKGACGCTTGAAGTTGATTAGTTCTAGTGTAAGTACACTTTATAAACATTTAAAACTTTATAAAAATATTTGTACCTTCAGTCCAGTCTCCTGCTCCGCATATCCTCTACAGTTTGAGAGTTAGTGTGAGAGCCTAAAAATGACGAATTTTGGGAATCCAAAAAAAACAAAAAAAAAACTATCGTATCAATTCGTTTATAATGGTAAGGGTATATTATACAAATTTTAAGAATTAACAAAAACATTTACAAAAACAAAAAAAAAAATTAAAAAATACTGAACTTAAAATTTCCTAATCCTTTTTAAATTGTTTTCTCTTCACTATTTTTTTCTAAAAATGTTTGACCAAAATTACCGCCTTAAATTGTTTATAAAAGGAAAACGTATTCATTGATTTAAAAAAGATGAATATTAATTACTAAAAAATATATTTAAGTAGCTCGCGTTCAAATTTGAAATTAATCGGTTTAGTTCGTCACCAGTTATTACCCTCTTTAACAGATCGAGATGGTGGCGCACTGACTCCAACATCTCTTGAAAAATTTTAACGTGAGACTGTTTTGTCGAAAGTGARCAATTTTGGCACAAATTTCGTGGTTTTGCGCCACATACTCAATTTGACACGAGCCAGACATTTTTATTTTTTCACCTATTTCATCTTCTTTTGACGTACAAGGGTGGGTCTTGTCGACCCGCTGAGAATGCCAGACTTTAATTCAAATTCAAACTAGATATGTACTTGGAGTGCTGCACTTTTTTATTGATCCTCATAGATGACACAGTACGCAAAATGTTTCCTAGAAGCTTTCTGGAAGCATATAGGTGTTGTTTTTCTGGAACTCTGTATTCCACACAAATGAAGATGAGTGAAAAAATTCGATGGTTCTACCGCTCTGATTATAATCCTGTTAAAATACACTCTCTAAAGTTTCAAAAGAATTAYAAAGGTCTTTAGGGAACTTTTCACAGTTTCAATTGCTTTCTYTSCTTGTAAATTTCCGCTATCAAKATTCTCATCTGTTTTTCTTACWTAACTCAGAGGTAAATGTAGCWAWTTTTTTWWAAAYTTGCACATATATAAYATACATATATAAATACGATGTATGCAATGTATTTCATCTTTGAGAATGAAATATTTCAGAAAAATGTATTCTATATTCTTTTACTCGTATTTGTAGAATTACATAGATAACTATCAAAGCGTTAGCGCGATGTGAAATGAGACTTCAAAGCTTTACTTTCATTTCAGAAAGAAAATAAGAGAAATTGCGAAGTTTTATTTTTGTTTACGTTTACTTGTAATCTGCTAATGCCACGCATTTAAAGAAGCAAAGCAGCTTGTGTAACTGATGCAGAGATGCCACAATATGAATTTAAAATTAGTGTTTATAAATGTTCAATTTTTTTGCTGTATATGAACTACAAGGTTTCTAAATGTAGGCAACATTGRGGATCAAACTCTTACTTGTATTCTTTTTACAAAATTTCTCACTTTAAAGAATTTACACTCTTTAAGGCCAAACGTAGGCAACGTTTCAATTTCATTCSCAGAAATCAGGAATTAAAAAATTATTAAAAATTGTTGCCTACAATTAGGCTCAAATTTATATYAAACCAAGGTTCCACTCTTCTTACTGTAAGAGGTATGAGTCCTAGCTAAATATTTTTRCTGCTAAAAAAATGTTTCTTTCAAAACTTTTTACTACTTTTCATAACAACTTTTAACTAGAAGAAATTCAAATGATTTAACGAAAATTTTGAAAGGGCAAAAGTCTGCATCAACTCGAAAACACAAAAGTGTGGCAACTTGCATAAATATAAAGCAAACGCGCAGTATTTCACTCCATAGAAAACAATGATAAACTTCCTTTCTTTGCTACTGGAGACGCCAGCTGCCTGCTGCCAATAATGTTCGTTTTTTTTTTTCATCAAAATAAACGGAGCAGGTTGGTAATAAGATTGCTCGTACGTATCAAATAATCGAATGCCGTATGAGGAAAGACACCTCGACAAAACGAAAACTAACGAAAATAAATGAAATGAAAAYAGTGTAAGATGAACAGCGAAGTGAAAAGAGAACACACATAACYAGCAAATCAGTGACAACAAAAGATGAACGAAAAATAATCCCATTCAAACTTATAAACATATACAATACACTTAAATGTCGACCTGCCCCACCCAGCGACTCAAACGACCATTACAGTTACACCGTTACGTAAGCAGTGTTACGAGGCCTGCTGATAGCGGGTAGTGACACACAACACGAACCAGCTTATCCGCAGATTGTGTGAAGTSTGCGCACTCGAGATGGAAATTATAGATAAAGTAAATAGTGGAAAAAGGGAAATKGGTAGATGACAGCCCAGAGCTATAAAATATATTATTTTTTAGTGTATTTTTGTATTCAAACAAAATATGTGCTGGCACATGAAATAGAAAATGTTCGTACCGTAAACCACAATTATTTGGGAACCAACGCAACGCGAGTATTTAACAAAAAGTACAACTTTACTATTACAATGCAAGGGAATTGTTGGCATTCGCAGCACATTTTGGTTTGAGTTTGCTCAGTTTTGGGGTTTGGAATGTTTCTAGCACCAAATTAAATACAAATGGAAAATTTTCTATGCCAAAGTGTGTTAGAGTCTTCAGCCATACACACAATAGTAGTAAGTAGTCAGTGGTCAGTAGCGATTCCATTCTACTCTTAGAATGCTAAAACATATGTTTAGGGCTTAATAAATTTCAGTGAAACTAACTAAGTTGTAGGATAAAAAAATAGAAGTCTAATCATTTCCTGTTGAAACCCCAGGGGTTATAAAAATTTTGAAGTGTCATATTCTAAATTTCCAGTTCTAGTTCCAAGTAAACCCTCATTAACACCGATAATCAGCTTTGCAATCTAAAGCAGAATCACTCTTGCCAACAGGCGGTACTTCGAACTCTGTAGACAATTATAAAATAACTTATAGTCTCAACGAACAAAGACCAAACTCTACAAGTTCCTCATCATTTCCGTCCTGCTATATGGTGCGGAGGCATGGATAATATTATCATCTGATGAGTCTCGGAAGTGTTCGAGAAAAAGGTTTTGGGGAAGAGACAACGGCTGCGCTGGCTAAATCATGTTGTCCTGTTGTTAACTCGGCTATGACACGAATAGCCTCGTAAGCTCGTAAGCGGTGTCTACATCAAAGACGCCGTAAAGAAGAAGGGGAAGGATCTCCCATTTCCAAAACCATACTAAAGTTTGCTTAATATATTTTTTCGAGCATTTTAACTCTCTCAACTTCGACCGATCTGCCATTTTCATTTTTATGTTCCAAAAACTCCAAAACACTAGTTTTGAAAACAGTTACGGCTAGTATGCTCATTGTTTCTAAATTTATTCACACCTAACAAAAGCGTTTTAGAAATTCTGTCACTTCAGAATCAATTTTAATTTCGCCCTATTTCTTTAGAATGGAAAATTTGAACTTTTTAAATTGGAAATGAGTATACTTTTTCGATAAAGTTTCTTCCTATTATTTTATGTAGTATTTATTATTCAGGGTAGTAGAAGTAGTTATTATTTCCAAAGTACCATCTGATCAAATTTGAGACGGAGTTATTAAAAGCCYGCTTATGCTTAATCCAATTATCCATAAATTTGGTATAATTCTCGGCTGAGATGGCCTTGAGTGCCTTCAGCGAATGACTTTCAATGGCTTCAATGCACTCAAGACGCATTCACCAAAGTCTCGGCTAGGTTGGCCTACRGTGCCTTAAGCGTATGAATTTTAATGACTGAAATGGATTCAAGACAGGTTCCGCGAAGCTGTGCTTTTCAGTTTCGAAAATAGAAAAGTAATAGAGAATCAAATCTGGCAAATACCTTGGCTAAGCGATCACTCTCCTCTCGTCCTTTGTCAAAAAGAGAGCCACAATCATAGTGGAATAYGACGCCGTATTGTCGTCGTAAAAAATCCTTGAGACTTCATCTCACAAACGAGCTTGTTTACAAGGAATTGCCACACGTAGCCACCCAAAAATGGCCAGGTAATATGCCTAGTTGACGTCATTGTCATAAGCCCTTATTAAGTGTTTAACAAAGACAATCCGAACACAGCAAAGGGATTGATAAGTGGTTAATATATTATTAAACTTTTTTAAGAATATTYTTTCATTCTTCTAATAGTGCTCATTTACGGCATTCAATTTGCTCAGTCTTATAAATTAGGTGTGTGTCTTCGGTATAGTGTGGTAATTACGCTCCTGAATGTAGGCAAAAATATGCGTATGCTTGGGACTGTACCAAATAAATGTGAAAACTTTGCTTATAATTTAGAAATTGGAAATAAATTTACAAAAACCGTTTGGTTTGGCAACTACTGATTTCATTTGTGGTCTCTAAGTTACGCAAAATGTAAACTAACTGTGTTAAATATATAAATATATATTTTTTTAAGGTATTTTAAAACCGAATTTATTACTTTACATTGGTCATATTCCTAAAATGTGTGTTATATTGTTATGTTATATTCTTGTCTATCAATTAATGATAATCGAATAATTTCTCAAAATAAGGCATTGGTCGTATGATGACCTTAAGATCATTCTAAGTTTTCTTTCGAGATTTCCAAGATAATTGGTTAGCCATTTACATAATGTGATAAAGTTTAAAGTTGATAGGTACGCTTTCCCAAAGTAGGCATATATTCGAAGAGTATTAATGGGAGAGTAACGCTTATCATATGAATATGCACAATTAATCGAAAAAGGATTTTGAACKTACCAAATTTTCATAAAACCATTTTAAAAACCATACATTAACTTTATATGCAGCCTCATTCTGCATGAGCCACTCTCTGTATCCCACTTCTACACAGTACAGATTCCAAGTTTCGGCAGTTGTAATCATTTTCCCATTTTCAAACAGAAAACTCCACTGTTGATAAAACTTTTTGAATATTCTTCTTTAAACTTCTTTCCAAAAAAGTACAGAAAAGCCCAAAAACACTTTAGGCACAAAATAAATGCATTAAAGCACGCACAACAAAAATAAACTCCCCAGGTCGTCAGTGTATGTGCGAGTATGTGCCATGATACAAGCGTTTGACAACAACTCGCGAGATAACAACAACGGCGGATAAAGTCAAGCATAGCTTGTACGTGGCGCTTGAGTGCTATTTTTGATGTTTTGTTTTAAACGGATATATTGTGACGGATTAGTAGGTGTGCCTGCGTGTGCCACAACTGCCAACACGTTGCAACGTGTCGACAATCCAAATGAATGTTTGCAAGCGCCAGTGTTTGGGTATACACATATGCCTCTAAGAAATTTTACAGTTGGTGGATGGTTGGTGGAGAATGGAAAATTTAAATTTTTCGAACATAATCGTAGAAGGAAAAAATTTGTGAGCAAAAATTTTTAACAGAATTATTTCTACAAAATTTTGGTAATAGAAAAGTATGGCAAAAAGCAACAAAGTTTCACGTAAAACAAAACCAAAGATCATCTGCGTAAAACAAAATACTAAATATTTAACATGTAAGGAAGAGCTAAGTATGGTTATAAGCGAACATTTCACACTCCTGCAACTTGCAAGGATTTAATACCTCCGGTACATAAGAATAGTTAATTACTATGTATGGGGCTTGGGGTAAGTTTTCACAAATTTTATTCATTCTATACACAAGGATGCACCATTATTAGAAAAATACGATCTCTCAATTTTATTAATTTTATAACTCCGATATTGTTCGATATTTGCGACATAAAGTTAACCAGAAGTTCGAAAATCTTTATATTAACTATAAAGATATGGTAGATATTTATGAGGTCTCAGGGCAGTATTGACCCGATTCAACCCATTTTTGATATACAAAGATATTATTTCCAGAAAAATGTCCCCCCCCTGAATTTCTATTATATATATCTTACACATTGCATGATATTTAAGGTAAAAAATCCCCTTAGACATGATTAAAAAAAGTCTTACTATTTTTTGCCCAC
>NW_017536686.1:90182-92423 GCF_001853355.1 Bactrocera latifrons | reverse complement strand
TTTATCAACGTTTTGTTATGATTCTGGTAGGGACGATATTTTAAGAATAAATTGGGTTTTTGTGTTTCAGATGATCCAAACATGCGAAATCGTGTCCGCCGGTGGAAAAACGCATATCATTCACCCAGCTATTACTCTGACAGATATCATCAAAAAATTCAGAAAAAATTACACTCAACGATATACCTCATGATATGTGAAAAAAGTTCTGTTGAGGAATAAAAATTTCTATGAAAAGAAATGTCAAAAAAAAACAGCCCAGACTACCCTACTGAGCCCTTCATAAATATTATATTATTCCTTCCAAGTTATAACCATAATTTCTGTTAATATATACTATTCCACGCGAACTTTGTATCACCTCACCCCTTTTCAAAGCCATCCAAAAAACATGAAACATTTTCTCTACAAGGTCTCACCATCTGTTTATTTTTGCTGTGAGCAAAGCTGTTGCTGAAATGTTGTTAACACTGATTTTTATAATTTGATTATTCCCTCAAGTGTRTGTGTGTATGTATGAATGTATGCATGAGTATGTGTGCGCTTATAGAGTTATCTACACTGCTAAGCGGGCAGCTTTAGGGGATTTTAGACAACATCACTGCTCGTCACCGCTAATGCGCTGTATTGGTGTGTAAGTACGTGTCTCAGCAGCCCATGTCAGTGAGTATTAACACGGAAAAGGATTAAAATGTCGGCACACAATTTTTGCCAATGTGGATTTTATTTTAGTCACTTTGTTTTTGTTTGCGTTCAACCATTTMCATTTCAATTACTTTTTTGCCGCTTGACCATGAATATTAAAAAATATATATACACACTCATAAATTTATATTGTGTCAAATTTAAATATATACATTCAAGTACAGTTACACTTATCCATATGCCATATTTGAGGATAGGCGACTAAAAAATCGTTCGATTTGTGGCCGTTCCGTTGGAGTAACAATTTGCACGTTGTTCAAACACCGCAGCATATTCTTTATCGAATGCATTGTTTTGGGGCAAAAACACATCACAAATTAATTTCCATTCGCCCTTGAGCAAATACACATAACGGCATGCGAATTACCAAGCCTCAACAGTTTTCGAGTGTTTACTGTTGTTGATTGTTTGTGCACCGTCAGCACTGGCGGCGTGGTAATTCCCATATATACACAAATACACATACATATATGTGTATAGGTATGTGTGTGGGGTTCACCACTGCTGTGTGGGCAATGTCCGGAAACGGTAGATAAACTGAATATTACGCCAACGGCAAGGACACACAAAACTATGCCTGCGCCTTATAAGCTATGCCGACATATATATGTATATACAGTGGTGGCAGTGGTGRCAGTTATCATGGAAATAGATAAGAACAAATTTGGGAAATTATTGTAGGAATTTATGTAGCATATGATTAGTACAGTTTGGAGTAATTAGGTTAGTGAAAAATATAAATTCATATAACTACTTAATGGCCGCTTAAGTCCAAAAATTAGCAAAATATTAATAAATTTAAAATGAAATTCTTGACTGAAAGCAATTTTTGAAGCATAGATTTGGTTAGATTAGACGGATGATCCCACAGCATGGCCAAGCTTTGATCCATAAGTAAAGCAGCTCCACTCCTCTCTTTTATATTAAGTTCTTGCTTCTCATACTGCCCTCGAAGGTATGTCAGCGGAGAAAAGACAGCCTGCTCTCGTGTATTAGATGCTGTTATCCTTATTTCCGAGTCTTCGATTGGATCCCAGAGCACTTCTTTTACACCCCCTGCTACTTCCTCTTTTGTTGCAAGTATGCGGAGGTCTCTTATCCCTATAGTAGCCCTTGATTTAAGTTGCAGTTTCTTGAAGGGTGGTCTTGAGTGCGTTGCGGATTGTATTTTTATCAGTTCTAATRTTTCTTGTTTCGCATATTCCTTTGATCTCAACCTCGACATAGCTTTTACCTTCTGTTGGCTTTATTATCACTGTCTCTAATTGTCGTTTTGGCCGATTACTTGCTCTCTGACTTTATTCATTCCTTGAAGTCTCTCTTTTGAATTTTTTTTTGCTTCCTTCACCGTTCCTTTGTTTGCGTTTGTCTTTTTTCGCCTTTTATTTCGGTGAGCTTTGAGGTCCTACTGTGGTGGCAGCTTGGGCGCTATTTCCTTCTCTTTGTTTTGCTGATGGGGCTTCAGTGGCCAGAGTTCCCCTTGAGGTTATCCTTTCTTCAGTTTTATCGAGTTATTTTGCAGTGTTGCTGAGTGAA
>NW_017536686.1:86410-88707 GCF_001853355.1 Bactrocera latifrons | reverse complement strand
GTATATTAGCTTCGGTGCAACCAAAGCTAACGTTTTTTCTTGTGTACCTTAAATTTTTTCGATACTATCGTGATTAACAGAGATGCACGCGGATATCGGACCACTACAGTATAGAGCTGTCATACAAGCTTAACAATCGGAATAAAGTGCTTGTATGGAAAAAATATTTAATTTTTGAAGGGTATATAACTGTGGTGGTACTGAAGTTAACGTTTATTTCAATCTATAGCTATTGAATCACACAATCCTTTCATTGAACAATTGTATGCGAATTTGTGCTATTTTTTGCTTCACCCACCAGTAGTCGGTATTAATTATTATTAAACGGACATCATTTATGAATATTTACGCCATTCGCAAATCCATTCATTACATTAAAGTGTGTAGTAAGTCCACTGCCAGACAGCCAGAGCTGTAAAAGTGAACATTTTCAAGAGTAGATCGCATTTAATTTGACCATAATTGCTATTATAAACTTAATCAGAGCGCCGGAAGGCGACATACACWCACACACACAACCATTTATACACCTACAAATATGTATGTGCGAAAATAGATCAGCTCTCCACACAAACATTCGCACTTCAACACTGTGTGCGGCCAGCGGTGAAAGTTGTGTGACAGTTGTTAAGGACGAAAAGTGGATAGTGAGAAAAAAGCCAACGGAATAATGGATGTAATGAAAACAAACGGTATAAATGCCATGGACGACTCGGTAATTAATAAATAAAAATGCACATGAAGGCGCGGCAATTGCAGAGAGTGAAAAAATCGTGAAATGAAAATGCCCAGAGCAATAAATGTTGCATGTGAGTAACGGTAAACGCATGCATATATGATCGTGTATTAATTACAGTAACGGAAGTCATRTATGTGAGTGTAACTGTGCTGTTTCCTTTGTGTCGCATTTGTAAGTGGTGCAGTGTTATTATCCGAATTGCTGAAATTATTATTTTTCTTTAATTTTCAGAGTTGATTTACARCACAAAGTGCAATGGTTGCAATGAATATCGAGTGCATAAATATATAAAGTGCTATGTAATATGATAAACTGTATTTTAAATAGTAATGAATTGTAATTGAAATGTTAATGCATTTATGGGATACGATAAATCTCACACAATTTCTGTTGAAAGGGCGAAATTTGAACTTTCGAACGTAATAAATAATTGCTCTAATAATATAATAACAATTTCATTGATTTTAATTTATGACTATTGCTGTATAGAATACAGATTTATAAAAATTGAGTGGTGTTGGGCACAACGCAGTTTCTATATGCCTTAAAGGCTAAATGTGTTAAAAATATAATAGAAAAAATATTTTCAAAATAGTGGTTGAACTGACGGCAAAAAAACAAAGAATCAACACATGTGCTTCTCTTYTGAAAACAASAAAAATGTTAACTTCGGATGTAATCAAGCTTCGATACCCCTAAAATGCTCCAGAGACCATTTCTTACAACGTCAATGATTTGCATCTTATTTAGAGTTGACACGAACCCAGAGGAGACTTATAACAAGTATATAGAAAAATGGCATAAGCGCTATCAGGAGCGTAGTTTGMAGGCGATAATAAACATTTATGTTAAAATATATTCCAAAATACGTAAAATATACATATCCGATCGAGATTTGCACTAGTATTATATCCACAAAGCAATGGAAAGTGATTGAATTCGGTTTACTGAGTGTCCTATTCGCAACACCATCACTCATCTTGAAATTCAGTATTAAGTATTAGACAATATTCGACCGAATTTAATTAGCATGCACTGCAGAAAATATAGGAGCTATAGCTGGGACACTGTTCGCTGCAACTCGTACTGACGTATATAACGAATTGGCGCATTTTTGGTCGAGATCTTAACTTGAAAGCGTTACAGCTTGTGCAAGAACTGAAGCTGCTCAACCGTCCCAACCGATATTTCTTCGCTCTATGGGTGGGCTCTTGAATAGTTTCAGGAAGATTCGCAGTTTTCGAGCCAAACTTTCTTCAGCGATGAGGCCAATTTCTGACCCAATGTGTATGCAACCTAACAAAATTGCTACGTTTGGAACGAAGACCAACCTGAAGAGATTAAACAGCTGCCATTTCACTCAGAAAAAACAACGATTTGGTGTGGTTTGTACGCCAGCAGGATCACCTGTTCATATTTCTTCAAAAATTATGCCGATGATGATAGCGACAATAATCGCCCCAAAATTATCCGCTATTTGATGCATGAATTTGATGTTGTGATCTCGGCGACAGTTGATTTCAACAAGACGGCGCCGTTTTCCACACATTGCATCAAT
>NW_017536686.1:83316-86280 GCF_001853355.1 Bactrocera latifrons | reverse complement strand
CAAAACATCCGGCATGCCATTCGCCAGTTACCAAGCGGAATGCTCGAACGAGTCATCGAAAATTACACTCAGTAGATGGATCCTCTGAGACGTACACGCGGCTAACATTTGTAAGAGATAATATTCAAAAAATAAATTCYAAAGAATRTTCCTTCGATTKATGTTTATTATTCCCCATTAAATTTGAAGTTTATGTGGTTTTTCTTTAGTAAGAAATAAATTCACAAAACAAGTATTTTTTTTATTACCAGGCTTGAAGGTACTCCCCAGAAATGTAGGAAACCTAAAAGTTTTTTCTTATTTACCTTTTTCWTTCCACAATTTTGAATATCTCGCAATTACTCGATGTCCAAACAGCACACAGAGAAAGAAGCAATACTATTCTGATCTCCTGCGTACTTCATCCTTTATAAGTGAAATACGTTACACATTTTCTGTGAAATAAGCGTGGTGGTTTCGAATACCGGCGGTACTAAAATAAAATCGATTTTATTCTGAATTCTGCAAAAAGGTTTTCTTCACACTTTTACTGGGAATAAAATAAGCGAGCTCGGCATCAGTAAGTAAGGAAAGTCACAGGAACATACGTGGAAACAAAAATAGTTTAACACTACATATGTAGTACTTTCCGTTCAGTTTCAAGCAAATAATATGTTACTGTATTAGCTGCTGCAGCACACAGCAATTTTTTTTTTTTTTTTTATGTTTCGCCTAATATTTCCACGCCTACACTGCGTAGAGCATAGTTCATAAGCCTTCCCAAGTTATGCTTATTTACTGAGCTTATTTAAAATGCTGGGATTGATGTCTCAAAGAGCGTCTAACAAACACTTTATGAATGGTCGAAATACTCTGTTTGCACCAATGTTTTCCTCGTAAAAATGCAAATTGCATAAACTCGCATTTTAGATGACATTCCCTAACTTTTTCCAAATTCATTTAATGCCATTGCGTATTGACATTTCGTAACATTTCTTTTCATTCCGCTTCCATTTGCAATGGCAACTTTTCACTRTTTGCTTCATTACATTTAACTTGGCTTGTTTGTTGATTTGCAGCGAGTCATTTGCTTGCTTAACGGAACTACACACACATACACACACACATAGAGATATATATATACATACACGTACGTCCACACTCAAGCAAACACGAAGTTACATACCGTGTTACAGTTGGTTGTTGTGGAGGTCCGTTAAGCTCATGCTGGCATGAGCCAAGCCATAAGGCGCAAATAAATTATGACATTCGCTTTTGCTAAATTGAAATTCTATGCGCACCATTAGCAGAAATTTGTCTAATTTGTTGAAATGAAGTAATGTGTCTTCTGTTTCGCTAACTGTTGCTTTGCTAAACTTTGTTTGAGATTTGAAAATGTCAAGCATGTGACGAAATTAAGAAAGCAGAAATGTTTGTTTGAGTCATATTTGGAGACAAAACTCTCATGCTTGAGTTGGAGGTGGTACAGTTAATTAATTATGAAAATCATTAATTTCGGTAGTCGAATTTTTCATCAATCATTTATGCAGTTACACTGGGGTATTGTCTTGAAATTTGCTTGAAATACAGCAAGGTTTATATTTTTTGAGTCTTGCAGACACATTTCTACCCTTTATTGCTTTAAAAGTATGTCTGTGTAATAATTTTACACAAAATACTAAAATTTCTGATGGGAAAATTCATTTCGATGTCTAACTGATCGCAAAAAATCGAGCTGCTATGATCCCTGAAGACCGCAGAACACCATAATAATAACCCAAAATTGCRACATCGTCATAAAACTATACTTTTTTAAAGCTGTTAAGCGTAGTCAGATCCTAAAAGCACATTACAAATTGAAAATTTCAAAAGTAATGGCTGTTTGTGTGCATCCAGTTGTAATCGTTGCTCCTGCGGTGACCATCACTAATCCGGCCAAGCAAACTTAGTTTAGATAATCTAGCCTCTCAAAAAAATGTTTACAGCAAAAAACTAACAACTAAAACACCACCTAAGAGTCACCAGCTCGAATAACATAGTGTTGAGAAAAGCTCCTTTGAAGTCTTACACGAACGTGCCAGAGCGGCTTTGAACCCATTGCTAATTACACAAAAAAAATATTCTTGGTAGAAAAAAATGCATTATCCATTAAATATTTAAAATTTTGGTTTCCACATTAGAACTTTATTAAATGGCATGATAAACGAAATAAAGGAAATTCAGAACTTCTCTCCTAAAATCCATTTAATCATCAAACCTTTTGTAACGAATGCCATCAATTAGTGAAAGTCATTCATTTTACTACTGTGGGCAAAATATAGTAAGACTTTTAATTTAAATTCTACTTGAAATTGAACCCATTGAAATTTTTTTGTGGATTGGTACGACTTTCAGTGATATTTGAGCCAAACATCACATCRCAGTGTATAATAAACGCATGTCTTTCTGTTGAAAAAGTGGCGCATCGATCTTTGCTTTCTGCTGATTCTGCTCACCTAGTAAAAGTGAATTTCGAAAAAATGCTCCTGCAATACTTGAGAAAAAAGATAAAACAACAAATCCATGAAAGCTATTTAAGGTTGTGTGTGGTGCAATGTTTATGTGCCAAGTATATGTGGATCATACGATTTTCTATAGGCGGCAATGTTACTGATATGAGTCTGCAATTGAAAGCAAATACACGCACACCACGTGTACTCAGAGGTGATGAAAATGCTAAAAACAATTTTATATAAATTTGCTGCAAAAAAAAAAAAAATTAAATATTTTCTAACTGAATTGAAGACTAAATTGATTAACATTAAAAAAGTTGCTTTGAGTCTATTTGGCGATTAAAATTTTAAAAAAATTTTTTGCGGATTCAAATTTCTGTTGCACAAACGATCAGAATGTTGATAAAAGCTTTCGGTGATAAGTTTGCGAGTAAGAGATTTTAGTTGGCAACATTGGAATATCAGAAGTATCAATGAAATCCATTTTTAAAGA
>NW_017536686.1:80864-82613 GCF_001853355.1 Bactrocera latifrons | reverse complement strand
ATTTTTACCACTTTCGACACCTCTGAATACACGTAGTGTGTGCATATTTACTAAAAATTGCAGACTCATGACAGCAACATTGCCGCCTTTAGAAAATCGTATGACCCACATTTACTTGGCAYATCAGCAATCTACTACACACAACCATAAAAAGCTTGCATRGATTTGTTGTTTTATCTTTTCTTCACAAGTGCTGCATGAGAATTTTTTCGAAATTCACTTTTACTAGGTGAGCAGAATCAGCAGAAGCAATGCTCGATGCGTAACTTTTTCAGCAGACGCACCGAGGAGAGACACAAAAAAACGACAAGGTACAACAATATACCAAACTTTTACCAACATGCAGGCATATATGTACACACTTGTAAGCTTATATGTGTATGTATATATATATGCACAACCATTTATCCACATTCTTCTCAATAAACACTCACACATACACTTGCCTGTGTAAATACGCCAGCTTGAAGTAAAAAACTTTGTTTGTGAAAATTTTGTACATTTTGTTTTCGAAATAACACACACACATGTGTATATCGGCATGCACACACATGCATATTTATATGCATACATATATAAAATTGAAGGCAGTAAATTCGATTTGGTTAAATGCCAACAGCAAAAGTTACGTATACGCACTGTACGCCCTTATGTGTGTGTATGTGCTACCACAAAAGGAGTAAAACACGCACACACATGCGCAATTAAAGACATCCGACTATGTGTAAACATATTTACGCTCTTATATGTGCACTTCTGTATGTGTATTTCGTATTTTTGGTGAATGTAAAGGCATTTTTCGGTTAAAAAGATTTGCTCTGCTACGAAATTTTTACGTTGTTGCTGTCTTTTCACATGAATTTGCCATACCTTGGATGTGAATGAGAAGGCAGTGTTTTCACAGAATACAGTAGCGATAGCTGTAAGTTGCTGAGCGCCTGGATGAAAAATTTTTATGAAAAAATTCTTAACCACGTGGGGGCATACGCACACACTTACCAATATTTGCGACATACATGCACACTTATATCCACTTTGATCTTACAGGCGACACAAACAAGCAACTTCCGACAATTGAGCATATCTATACATTGTACAAGTTTGCTATGTGTGTGAAAAGTTGTAAAATGTTGCAATATAWTCGCTTGAATGCAAGAAATGTGAATGGATGTTATGTGGTAGCAAGGAGCTGCTTGAAAATCCATACAAATTTTCTGCTCCAGAAAGCACTGAAATTCAATACTATTACCTGGCTTTTATTTTGCACACACACGCATATATATACTTTTGTTATTTWCGATTGCTAGTCGATATAACAACGTATTGGTATGCCCTACAATCACTGGCGTATATCTACTTAGTTACTATCTGCCAGCATATTTTCGTTGAACCCGTAATTTCTTCCAAGTATTGGCGTAATTGAATCATTTGAGCAACATACACCGTTGCTGGTGTATATGTGTGCTCGTATGCTCGTAACTGGCTGCCGCTTCGTTTAAAGGCCTTTGAATTGCCTAATCTACTTTGCTCGATGGTGCGTATGAGTAACATATACTTGGTATCATATCTCGTTGTAATTTGCTGCTTCTCATGCTTGACTGTATCGGTAATCTGCAACGAGATTAAATGCTGCAATTTGTGTGGTAAAAATATGTGATCACAGGTGCAGGCATAAAGCGGATTTACTTGTAACTTTTAATGCTGTCGATTATTGTTGCAATAAATTTAAACTCAAGTAATTGGCTAAAG
>NW_017536686.1:76503-80360 GCF_001853355.1 Bactrocera latifrons | reverse complement strand
TAAATGCTCAAACTAAGTTTTAGAGTTGCCACCTGTTATTTTGTTTTATTGAAAAATAATTATATATTCTTTCCAAAAATGTTTAAATTTAATAATAATAAAAATGGATACGGTATTTTTAAGAGAGTTGCCACAATGGTATGACACTTTAAAGCATTTCTTTCATAATTAAAATAAATTAATATAAAAAAAATTAATGTCGTTGTAAAATTTTTGTAAATTTGTCTAACATCTAAACATATACAACAACTTAAAAACCTAAAAAGTAATTAAGTTGCGAAAAATCTTACAATTTTGCTTTTGTTGTTGTGCAACAAATTTGTTGTAAAGTTTTTGTAAGTTTTCCATACCTTCTAAACATATGCATCAACTAAGAAAATTAAAAGTAAATGAAGACCCGAAAAAATMTTTTTTGCTTTTGTTGTTGTACAACAATTTTTTATTGTAGTTCTAAATTTTCCATACACTCTTAACATATGCATCAGCTTGAAAAATTAAAAAGTGTTTAAAAAATTTTAATTCTTGTTTTTGTTGTTGTAAAAAAATGTTCATTGTTGTTGTAAAGTTTTTGTACATTTACCGTACATGCTAACCACATGCATTAACTTGCMAAATAAAATGAAACGAAGACGCGAAAAAATTTTCCATTTTTGATTTCGTTGTTGTAAAACATTTTTTATTGTTGTTGTCATTTTTTTTATATTTTCCATACATGCTAAACATATCCAATACTTAGAAAATGAAAAAGAAATTAAGATGCGGAAACATCTATAGTTATAGCTCTTGTTGTTGTAGTTGCTGCAGTGCAAAGCCTTCCGCCATTTAGCTATTTTTTAATATATGCACACACAATAGAGATTTACTAAAAATAAACAATCTTTGATTCGATTTTTTATTATTTTGTTATTGTTTCAAGGTCTTTTAATATAACGGATTCCCAGTTGGAGGAAATTCCTAAGAACAGAAGTWCCTCAGCATCATTAGAAGCGATCAACTCAAGCAAGTTGAGCGAGCYGTACATTGCGCTAATTTGATTGAGAGCATAGTCATTCAAACAACAGTTATTCACTCAAATATTTACCTACAATAAATTGAAAATGAAAAATATTCTTCAAACTTACTTTTTTCCTTTTACATTCTACTCTTCATTTCATCCATTCAAAAGTGATGCATAAATCTGCTTAATCCACGCGCTTCAACAATATTAAAAATATTTCCAACTTTTYCAAAATTCATAATTTAAATGAAATTCTTGCAAATTTAATACAAAAAGTATATTTTTCATGCGCCTGCCCAACAACAACGCGCTACAAAGCAAACAATGCAGCGAACTGTTCCATCATAAATACGCGCAGCAATAACAATAAAAAATTATGGCTGTAAGACTGGCCGTAAGGCACTCAAACAAACGCGCAACTATAAAACAGAATACGAATAAAAATTGCGAAAGTTAAACAGAATAAAGTCGTCAAAAATCAGTCATGAAAATTAAGACACTTTTTATATACTCACGCTTGCAAGCTAGGGCAATACTCATCCTCCCACCTTTAGCTGAYAGTTGATTGCCGGCGTCTTGATTGACGCTTTAAGCGGCAAAGTGAGTTTTTGGGGTTTTTTTTTTTTTTGGAGAGACGGTAGTTATGTAGCAGGCTATATATATACAGTTGAGCTTCCCTAAGTCGAATCACCATAATCCACAAATACAATTCGAGCTAGAGAGATTTCAGGTTATGGAAGGAAATTTYTATGAAATTTTACTTCTATTGCCAAKTCAAGAGTTCSAGTTATGGCGAACTTCGAGTTAGAAGCTCGAGCATCTTCGAGAACTTCGTGGTATAAAAGTTCGAACTATGGAAGTTCAACTAATTAACRAAGCAGTAAATATTTTCGTGTGAAATTATTAAATATTTACCCTGAAGCRCCAGAAGAAGGCAAAATTACCTGGTTTGTCTATTGGACGTAAGTAACTCGAATATGCTCAGCTTACAGCTCACTCTTCTGCGTCATGCTCCACCACTTGCTCCTCAAGTCGATTCTGCGAGCTGTTTGCTATAAATTAAAACGGCACTYCTTTCGTTTTTCTATTTTCGAGAATTTTATACTACACATATAATTTAATTATCACGACTTTAAAGCTTTGCTCGAACAAATCAGAATCTCAGCGTGTCACTCTGCGCTGAAGACTCTATTGCACACCTAGCAAGTAGCAGAAGAARCAGCACTGATTTGGCGAAAGCTGGCATTTTAGCGCGCCCAAGTATATACTTTGGCGAAAGTTTCAGAAAAAAAGCAACATAATAAAGCACAAAACACAATTACATACACAGAAAGTAGCGAGTAAGTGTGGGGCAAGAGCGGGTATAAAACAGCAACTAAACTCTATGCTCAGTGGCATGTAAGATTCAACAGTAATTTGCCGCCTGCAGCTGCTGGTAACTTCATTTTGTCGATGCAGTGCGAAAATGATAGAAACAGAAGCGAATCGAATTAAAGGTTGCACGAAGCGCATGTCAGGAGGATTTCGGTGGAAAACGCTTGTAATTGGATGTGATGGTAGCCTGAAAGGCTGGTAAATAAGTTGGGCGCGCGAACAAAAGCGGCTGGTTGTTCAAATTGCGATTGTGTTGCCATAAAATGTGTCATAAATGTGCGAATGAATGGCGAATGTTGGCGAAAGGAAAAGAGTGATACAAAAGTATTTGGTGGCAAAGTTTGCAGCTGAGATTTTTCTGTGTTATTAAGTGAAACTTGCATTTGGRAGAAAAGTTAGTCAAGTGTAATGTGTTTTGAAATTCAGCGAAGGCAAACCGTTATATTTGAATGAGAGGACCACTGAAGTGCTCAGATCTTCTGTAGTATATTTTGGTACCAGCGGCATTATTTTTGACCTAGAAGTTTTGTGCGAAACCATTAGAAGTGGAGTACACCATAATTGAGACCTGATTTTAGAAAGGAAGAAATTCATTTTWGTCAGTAACTCAAGAAGTATGCTATGTTGAAGGTATTAACAAATATTTGGCCTTTCTATCAAGAATAAGCAATAGGTATTTCACATCATGAACTGGTTGAAGACGTCAGCTTTCAAAAGCGGAGGAATGAACTTTTGAGATCTTATACTTCTTACAAATTATAACCATTTCAGTGTGTGGGACCGTTAATTCGCCTCTATTTGCCCATCTGGATACCACGTTATGGTACTCTTCGATTAGCTCGTGGACGATAATTTTGTTTTTTTTTACCAGGAACAAGTTCGTCTGCATAGCCCATCACCCGATAGTTCCGTTCTTCGAGCTCATTAATAGAAAATTTATGACCAGAACACAAAGCAGTGGGGAAAGTACATTACMCTGCGAGCAAGATTAACTTTTCGAGATAACTTTACACATCCCCACTACTTCGCTACTGAAGACATCCTCGATGTCAAAATAGATACTTACCGCAAATTTTTTATTCATAAGAGTTCACTCCAGCCATGACACTATAGCGTGGAGAGCAATGTAGATCGACCTGCCTTTGCTGTAAGCCTGCTGAGCCATTAAGAGTTTACTTCTTGATTTTCTACTCCTAACGTACAAGTCCATGAGCCTCTCCAACGTTTATACGAATAGGCCTGAAATCCGTAAACTCCACTTTAAACAAAATCCGTTCACCCATAACATTCAGAATGGCTATACAATTCTCCCGAAGCTCGCCCAGTATCATGTCTTCAGCGGAATGGTTCAACGCAAAATGAACGTTGCATAGTTGGAACGACTCTTCTTTGCTCACRATCCATCCACCATCACCATTTCTTAGATACTCCAGTGGAATAGGATTTTACAGCAGTCAGCTTACTACACCTCCGCAGAGGCTCCCCA
>NW_017536686.1:72565-74931 GCF_001853355.1 Bactrocera latifrons | reverse complement strand
CGAGAAATTTTGTGTGAACGAGAAATAATTTTTGGGAAGGGTGTAATTTTGTCAACATAAGTATATATAGTACATATTGTGGTAATGTTGCATAAGCTTAAACAAAAATTGGTTTGTTTTTTTTGTCTCACATCTGTCTCTTATACACATCTAGATGTGTATAAGAGACAGATTTTAGAGGAAATCTTAAGCCGCATCATAGTTTAAAAAAAAAAAAATTGGACTTGCAGGTTTGTATTGGTTCAAAAATTGGATAGTGGATGTAGTGCCAACCGCTTCTATGTGAAATCTTATAACCCATCAATACTCATGCAATTTCAGACATTGTTTYGATATCTACAGTTTAGAGCTCAAAATCGGGAAAATCGCACGTTAAGGGTTGTATTGGTCTAAAAATGTAATTATGGACCTGGCTCTATCCATTTCGATTTGAAGCCTTATCACCTAACAATTACTGAACCAAACGTTCTCTTGATATCTTTAACATATGTATACCACAGGCTCACAATCCATCCACCATCACCATTTCTTAGATACTCCAGTGGAATAGGATTTTACAGCAGTCAGCTTACTACACCTCCGCAGAGGCTCCCCATGAGGGTATCTTGGCTTTCTTTAATTCGAATTTGCATATAGCTACTCTTGCCTTATATGAACAGCGTCCAGTCAGAAAGTCTTCTGCTCGAAATTTTGATCTCTATCCTATATCCACCAGGGGGATTTGCTTTACTTTTCTGTATTTTCAGATCGTATAAAATGTTCATATAAATTTGGTCATACTAATGATTACAGACTGAAAAAAACTGTATATTTTCAGATATTTTAAAACAAACCGCGGCTGAGATGGCCTTCTGTGTTTGCAATAAATATATTTTTTTTTCATTTTGATCAAAGTTCCACCAGTCCGGGTCAAATTTGATCAGCTGTTATAGTTTTATAAATGGTAAAAACTACGAAAAAACGTCTAACTATGAACTATATAACTTATTTACAATGCCTGAGCTATACTTAATTATAGACTAAGAATAGAAAAGTGAAARCCTTCTTCAAAACTTTTATAAAAATGAGTCCATATTTCTCTTTACTTCGAATTAACCGAATNCCTTCTTCAAAACTTTTATAAAAATGAGTCCATATTTCTCTTTACTTCGAATTAACCGAATATTAGTATTTATGTTTTTTAAATATACCTTATATATAATTAACAGATACTTAAAAACAAAATTAGATTGAATTTGGTGGGAACATATGCTTAGTAGCATGTGGTTTGGTACAATAGTTGGAAGAAATCGAGGCTTTCCATATGCTTTTAGACTTTCGAAATGCACCAGAACTGAACCCTTATTCAAAGATAAATAAATCTATATAATCTCTGACTCCTTAGGCCTGTTGTACCTTTATTTGCTCCTTAAACATATAAATAAATTTTAGTATACAAATCATATCTAAATTCACATGCTGTACTTGGTTGTGGTTATGCTGCTGTTTCTTAGACATCATGTCCGCTAATTACATATTCATAACCACAAACACTGTAACAGATGCCTAAATAAATAAGAGCGCGTGTTAACAATATTGGATAATTGCCATGATAAATGTACTGCTTGTGCCAATATTGCTGTGCCACATACACTGTCGAAGCAGCAATGGTAAATGTGCAGCAAACCCGTTATAACTAATAGGCACACAAGCACTTAGCACTATTGGCACGGTCCTTTAAATAATATTTAGGCGAGGTCCATGCATACATTCAAATATTGCGAGTGTGGTGCAAACACTTCAGGCAGCCGGAATATGGTGGAGCCACCACAGTCTGTAYACACAACGATATATATTATGCATATATACATATTTAATGCCGCAGTMGCCACCCAATTGCCGCAATATCGGCAAATATGCAGTTGAGTGCCGCACTGTGACCCATCCAGTCAAGCGCATCCACACATGCAAACACACACACATGATTGCCGCTGGGCTTATCGTTTCGACAAGCCAACAGCATATGGGCCAATGGGTCGGTCGATAGTAGGCCGATTTATTTGTTTGGCCGACGCTATTTGGGAGCAATGCGCATTTATGCTGGCCATTTTGACAAATATGCCGCGATAACGACGACTATATGTGAGTTAATGGCAATTCACCTGTATTGTCGTTTACAATTTAATGGGTCCGAATTAAAAATAATTAATAGAAATAAATGGGATTTACATATTTAAAGTTTAAGTTGATGAATACTGTATCTCATTATTTTCAAAATTTATTTATTTTAGTCATTTTATGAAAACAATAAGCTAAATCGGATATCAATGGCGTCTACTGCCATACTGTCACAACTACTTCAAAGACTAATGGAATTGTTACCGCCC